>NC_133619.1:13106632-13187851 GCF_048593235.1 Sminthopsis crassicaudata | reverse complement strand
GGCTCTGCCTGTATTGGGGGCTCTTTGTATTTGGTCTAAGTTCTAACCAACAAGTTTGTTTTTTTTCCTTTTTCTTGTAATGAAAACATTACAACTCGTATCTTGTTGAGTAGCGACTTTTGGTACCATATTTATATGTGTGTACCTTTGTGTACATATCCATATCCATACTTACACCCACTAACCATATCTTTCAGACAGAGGTAGAAGCTGAGAGGCTCTTGCTCCCGGAGTTTCTTTTCTTTTCTTACACATACAATATATTGAATAGACCAAAGAGTAAAATATATTAGACACATTATTGTCAGCATCACACAGACACATGGACAGTGCATATGCTTATGTATAGGAATGTGGCTGTTCCATCCTATCTGAACCTTCAGCAACAAAAGCTTAATTAAGAACACCGAATTAATTAAGTAATTAATTAATTAAGGACACAATACCAGAGCTGGGCCATGGAGATGGTTTTCTCCATAGGCAGTTGTGAGGATGTAACAGGAAAGATCAAAGGAAGAGAGGCAGATGTTTGTCAGATGGATGGTGCAGTGGAGAGAGGGCCGCATCTGGAGTCAGGGAGAACAGAGTTCGAATCTAGCTTCAGATACTTGGCAGCTATGCGATCTCCGCCAGTCATTTCTCTGCCTCAGTTGTCCTCATTGGTAAAATAGGGATAACAATTTCCGACAGGCTGTTGTGAGGATAAATGAGAAAATATTTTCAAAGGATTTAACCAAAGTAGGTGCTTCATAAATATTTATTGACTTGGGTTTGCTTTGGGGGCCATTTGAGAGCAGGTGATAGCAACTCACATTTAGATCGCTGGCACCTTGCACATCTCATGGCATTGGAACCTCACAGCAGCCTGGTAACATGGGTGCTGTGGGTGATCAGGTGGCCATTCACCCCCATTTTACAGATGGAACACAGAAAGACTGTGGTCAGGGAGCCCAAAGGCCTGCTCCTGTGGATGCAACACTTCACTTTTCAGGGCCTTGACTGGGAACAGAGTCTGGGGGGGCTCCCCAAAGTCTTTGGCCTAGGGTGAACCAATGAGAATGAAGCTCTGTAGCTCTGTACCACAGCCTGGTGGGGGGTGGGGGTGGGGATGAACAGGGGCACCAGAGGATTACAAATCCCAGAATGCAATGCATCCCCCTGGACTTTCCGGCCTTCCCTCCTTTTTTAGGTCCTCAGGAAGGGTCCCTCAGTCATTCACTGTGGGGATTTTGGTGAAACTTTCATTGGTTTCCCTGCCTCATCTCCGAGCTGATTTAGAGTCACAATATGAACACTGCTGCTACTCTGGGGGTCCCGGGCAATGGCTTGGACAAAGTAGGTAACAGACGAGGAGAAGGCTAAGATCCTTCAGGACCCTTTCCAGTTTACTAAATTCTCTAGTTGGCAAGGTGGATTTCAGTGTGCGTGTGCGTGTGTGTGTGTGCACATGGATGTGTATGTCCTGTGGGCAGGGGAGCGGAGGAGACCTGGTCTGCAGCTGAAATCAAGTGGGTTTTCCCCCCATAAAATTTTGCAAGAATGCTTTCTCCTCCCTTATGCTTTCTTTATCATGGGCCCAAATTGGTTTGATATTTTTGTAGGCTAAGAACAGGTGTTCTCAGCTGCATAAAACTGCTTCCTGTGCATTTAAGTCACATCACTTCCCTTGGGTTTATTTGAGGACTTAGATTAATTGATGGCACACACAGACAACTCTTATTTCATTGTACTTCACAGGGATTGTGAGTTACAGGTTAAAGGTTACGGGCTCCCTTTTTTGGTTCTGGGTCATATTTTGCTAATTCTCCTGTGATCTCAAACTTTCTCACGAATATATCTGTTATGAAGATTTATGATAATTTTTACCCATCTTAGTACTGTAATTGTTGGGAGGGCCACAAACCACACCCATATAAGACAGTGAACTTTTTGATAAATGTTGTTTGTGTTCTGACTGTTTCATCAACCAGTCACCTCCATTTCTCTCCCTATTCCCTAAGACACAACAATATTGAAATGAGGTCAGTTAATGACCTCTAAATGGTTCAGTGACAGGGACAGTCAATTCAAGAGGCAAACTTCATTGCTGTCTTACTGTAAGAAATTGTCACAGTCACCCCAATCTTTGTCCATCATCACCATGATCAATCAGCGGTCATCAGCATGGAGGCAAGACCTTCCACCAGCAAAAGAAAATTGTGACTCACTGAAGGCTCAGCTGATGATTAAAATTTCCACTAATAATAAAGTTTTTTAAAATTAAAGTATGTTTGGACATATATTATTATACACTTAATAGACTGAGAATAATACACTGAGAAACCAACTTTGTTGAAATATTTACCTTATTGTGGTAGGCTGGAACCAAACGTATAATATCTCTGATGTTTGATGGTATTCTATTCTTACTTGACTTGGATGGATGGGCTGATTAGATAGAAATACTCAATTAAGGCCACTATACATGTAATAACAGTGATAGCTCCTCTTCCCTCTCCCCTTTCTCCTTTCTCTTCCCTCTTGTCTTCCCTTTCTTCTCTCCCCTTCCTCTTTCCTCCTCTTTCCCTCCCTCTTTTCCTTTCTTTCTCTCTCTCTCCACATGTATATAGGTATATATATATGTATATGTATATATACACCTCCCTATATAAATACACATCTCTCTTCATATAGATATATTTTCCTCTCTATTAGTATCTGTATAAATTTTCACTCATGCATGTATATACATGTACACACACGTGTATATTTATTGTTGTGACTTCAAAATGGTGTCACTTCCAGTTCCATAGACAACTATCGACCACTGATATGCCTGGCAAGCCAGTCTGGCTGAGACAACAAGATCCAGAGAGACAGATAGAGACAGAGACAGAGAGACAGAAAGACAGAGAGAGACAGAGACACACACACATAGAGAGACACAGAGACACAGACAGAGTCAGAGACACAGAGATATGGACAGAGAAAGAGACAGAGAGAGACAGAGAGACATACAGATACACACACAGATACACACACACACACACACACACAGAGAGAGAGAGAGAGAGAGAGAGAGAGAGAGAGAGAGAGAGAGAGAGAGAGAGAGAGAGAGAGAGAAAGAGAGAGAGAGAGAGAGCGAGCCAAAGCTGGGTAACTCAGATTATCACTGCCATCTTGACTAGCATTTCCCTTCAGCACCAATTGGGGTCAAAGACTCTTGAGAAGAATCAGGCTTCCAGACCTTTGTCCTTAGCCACTATCCTAGAAGAAGTGATCTTTATGGAGATATAGAGGATAACTTCTTCAGGGGTCAAGATACTGAAGATGCAGAAAAGAAATTTTTTGCCTCCCAATTCCTTGTCACTGTCAAATGGTTGAATCTTAGAAATCTGATATAGGTTTATCGATGGAAAAAAAATCATTTTATAAAATTCAGGGCCATCATTTTTGCTGCTGTCACCTAAGGACTATGGGAGTTTTTCTTGGATTTGACACATCCCACAGGTATTGCATTCTGTCATTAGAATGTGAGCTTTTTGAGAACAGACACTGTCAGACTTTGCTATTTGTAACTCCAGAGCTTAGTGTGGGGCTTTGCACTTAGTAAACACTTAATAAATGCTTCATTCATTTATTCCTTCATGACCTTACTGACCACATTTCATGCTACTTTCTTCTGCCTCTCCTGACAAACCTTTTCAGTTGACTGACCCTTGAGTCTACAACCTAGCCAAATGTTTTCCTCCTCCTTCTCCTTCTCCTCCTCCTCCTCCTCCTCCTCCTCCTCCTCCTCCTCGAGCTCCAGCACACAAATCTATTTCAATGTCATCCATGTTCACTCATTTCCCTTTAGGTTCTCCCAGTCCCTCACATAACAAATACTCTTTAGTAAAGCTCTTTCCCTGCTTCTTCCTCCCTGAGGTATCAGCAGTCTAACTCTGTTTCAGGCTGTGTTTCCTCTGGAGAGGAGAGTGACTGGCATAGTAGGGAGGCTTAATTACAATTTTTATATGAGAGTAGAGATTCAGGGGCAGAGAGAGGGAAAAGAGCCTTAAGGGAAACTAGAGCTTTCTGTTTGAATGATACTTATTCAGAGATATTCTGCTTCCAAAGATAGATTACTCTTAGGAGGCGCAGTGGATGGAGCTGTGGTCCTGGAGTCAGAAAGCCCTGACTTCAAACCCTGCCTCAGATGTATTAGCTGTACATAAGTCATTTAATCTATAGTCAGTTTTCTCATCTATAAAATGAGATTCATGGGGCTGTTCTGAGGATCAAACAGGACAATATTTGTAAAGCCCTTTGCAAACCCTGCTATTATTATTAATTATTATTATACTCACCAGATTGTACCTATGGCAGTTCCATCCTAAAGCTCTTTAATCATCTAAGACCAAAAGAGAAAGTTTTCTTCAGGTTGATCCTTGACAAAATTTCTTTCTCCATCCATTTTCAGAGTAATAGCTTATGTAATATGAAATAGGGGCCAATTACCAGGATAACTTTTGTTATTTTGGTTAAAGCTCCCATTAATGTAGATTTCCAATTCACTCATAAATCATTAGGAATAGGTGATTTCATTCATATAGGGAACTCCAGATGAAGAAACCTCACTGCAATTACACAGTTCTTTTTTTTTAATTTTTAAATTAATTTTATAATTATAATCTTTTTTGACAGTACATATGGATGGGTAATTTTTTTTTTTTTACAACATTATCCCTTGTATTCACTTCCAAATTTTCCCCTCCCTCCCTCTACTCCCTCCCCTAGACGAGCGGCATTCCCATACATGTTAACTGTGTATATCCTATATACAACATATGAACTTACACAGTTCTTAGAGTATTTCAAAGTCAAGTGACTTGCCCAGATTCACACAATCCAAATGATAGCCAAGATAGAACTTGAACCCGGGTCTCCCCTGGCTTTGATGACATCTCACTAGATTCTGTTTGGTCATATTAAAAATTAGAATCACTAAACTAATTTTCTTAGAAACTTGATAATTTAGCCAGAATATCCACGTGAGAAGGCTATTTGACTAAATTAACCCTTTGGGAATGGTTCTATTTTTGTGTTGACCAAATAATGCTGTAGCTGTGTATTCTAATCTTAAACTAAAGTTGTGAAATTCATTTTCAATCAAAGCATGCTGGTTAGTATCCTTAGTTTAATTATTTTCCTTTATGTCATATTTCATCATTTCTAACATCTTTCCCCATAAGCTGGGCCAGATCATTTATATCAATGGGTCCTGTTTCCATTAAGAACCAGCTTCCTTTAACATCTGGGCATTTAATTTCTCTTATAATGTTTTGTTCCCCATCGTCATGACAGACTTGTATCTGGATTTTAATTGACATTTTGTTCTTCAGATTAGTAATCTTTTATAATTTATACACCCCTTACTCAACATTATGTCTTAACATAATATGTACTTTCCAGATTAATGCCTCCCTTGATGAATCAGGATTGACCTAAACAATACAGATTTCAGTCCCAGTTGAGTACTATCATGTTTATACTGTGTTTTCTTTAATAGATAGCTTATGTTTTAAATTCCAGCTATTCCCTCCCTTCATGGAGCCTGACTGAATTCTTTCCCTATATTCTAATTTATAGTTTCCACACTCATTTCCAGACAAAATTCAATCCTGCCAGCATGTGGGCGTATTTAAGGGAGGAAAATAGCACTGTTTTGAAGGCTGATTATCTCAAGTCTAATAGAATATTTTAAAAAACATACAAATGGCAGGAATTGTTAGAAAATTTCCCTTTAAAATGCCACAAACATTTTTTTTGGTATCATAAAATTCTAGGAAGAGTTTTTGCTATGGAAATTTAACCCACTAACTAAAGAGATATTTTTTCTCTGAAACTTTTCCTTGTTAATCATCCTTTTGAGACCCTCTATCATTTCTGTCTCTGGGGAAGGTCAGCATTGAGTACAGGACTCTTTGAGAGATGGGAGTATAAGTGAGGTCTTTAAAAAAAAAAAAAAGACTGTTGATTGACTGACTATCAATTTTCTATCTACCGTGCCCTGATGGATTTGCTACAGGGTTATCTTCCTATAATGCATCGATTTTTAAGAGTCTACCTGGGAGACTTCCCAGTGTCCACTGCCTCCAAATGCTCATAAATAATTCTCTACGATTAAAACCAATTTCTATGGACTCCCTGACAGAACACAGAATAGGGAAGACCTTTCAGTAAGAAAACAAATTTAAAGGGAAAATAATATTGGAATAAAAAAGGGGGAAAAAACCCTTGGAGACTGTGAAGTTTTATCACTTAAGTATTTAAAGAAGGTATATTACAGCCAAAAAATGGAAAAAAAAAACCTCTTGAAGAAATAGTCCTCTAATAAAGACAAACTTTTCCCCAAAACATTGAGAGACAAGATCATTTTCTTCACCAAACTGTGTAATATCTTTGAAAGGATGATCAGTTATATTAAAATAGCTATTTTAAAGTAGATAATGCAAACGTATAGAGAAAGCATTACCCAATGATTATTACATCCATGATTCTCCATAGAAAAACAGATTAATTAGGTACATGTAGACTAGATATATTAGATGTGACTGACATTTAATGGTTTCTGGAAAGAAATCCTGGAAAGATGATGAGTGACTAGTATTTCTGTTTTAACTGCTTAGCCTGATGCTTGATACCTTTGTTCAATCATGTCTGATTCTTTATGATCCTGTTGGGACAATTTGAAAATTTGAGAGATGGAGTTTCTGGTAATTTATTTATTTTAGTAATAAGACTAACATGTTATTGCTAAAGGTTGGATATTTGGCCATCTTTTTTTAAACTAAAGATGTCTAATGGCAGTGGGCTAATAATTTATATGTGTTTCAAAGAGTAGGTATTTCTGAGGGATGCTTAGTTAACTCTGATTGGTTGATCCACTGGGAATCCATCAATGGGAGGTGGCCTATCTTGGGATATATGACTTAGGTCCCTTAAATCTTGGTCAAAGACATATCAATTTTCACAACATCTATCTTGACAACAGGGATTTATCAATACTTCCCCAGACTTGTCTAAATAAACACAATAAGTAGAAATACACCCAGTAGCTCAAACTTAGAATTACTTTTGCTGTTGATTAGATTTTGGTCTGGGTAAGTCTCTTAAGAGATTTCCCACACTGATTGGTTTCTAGAGGAGGAAGTAGAAAAGGGGAAAAGCGTTGGTCCCAACACAATGGTTAATTATTAAATATAAGAGAAAAATATTCATTTCTCACACCTTACAGAGTTTTCTGGCAAATAATTTGAAGTGGTTCACCATTACGTTCTCCAGTGGATTAAGGCAAACTGTGACTTGCTCAGAGTCACATGGCTACTAAGGGTCTAAAGCCTCATTTGAACTCAGATCTTTTTGATTCCAGGTCCAGTGTTCTATCCACTGGGTCACCTAGTTACTGCTTTGTATTTGACACATATTAAGAGCTTAATAAATGCTTGTTGGTTTGATTTGAATTGTTTTCTCTCTGTGTGTGTGTGTGTGTGTCCATGTTTACTTTTTTGAGTGGAAAAGAACAATAAAGTTTGCAAAGAACAAAGGTTGACTGCCATGATGACTTATATAAAAACTTAGAATAACCAATTTATGGCCTTTGTGCATTTTGTTTTTATTTTTTTTAATTTTTTCTTTCTTTTGTTTGAACATTGTCATGTGCCCAACAGAACACCATTCTTCCATTTTAAAATGAATAATTCTGATAACTTGCTGGGAACATGATGAAATTCATAAACTCATAAGAAGATAAGATTGATGTCATTATACATTTTGAATTTCATATGTTTATGGCAAAGGGCTTCAGACATTAGGGATATGAGGTGTTAAGTCTTACTTTCAAATTCAAAAGAGCTAGGTAAATCACTTATGTTTGTAATTTGTCACATCATCAAGGTCTAGACATTTCTCCAAGTGATATATGTGCAAAGGAAGTCTGAGCTGAGAACATGAGAATGAAAGAAGACTTAAATAGTCATAAAGTTAAATGAAAAAAAGCTTTACTTAGTGAATGACCATTTTGAGGGAAGGATAGCTTCCATATACTGTTCACATCTTGTAAGTTCTGACTCTTGTCATTGTGGCTGTAATTTCATATTTCAAGCCTTTGACAACGCTGCAAGCTTGATGCTTTTGGCCCTCCATTCATTGAAAAAACCTCTCCACATCTTGTTTTCTTGTCCTGTGCTACCTCTGATTCCTGTCTTCCTATAGATCCATCACCTAACAAGCTCTGTGTTCTACCTTCCTTCTATTGTTTCTTTATTCCTAACCCCAGTCATGTAACTGCAGAATTTGAAAGTTAAAAGGAACCTCAGCCCAAACCACCAAAAGGAACCTACACTATATCAAACCTAGTGATTGGTCTCCTGACCTCCATTTAAAAACCTTTAATGAAGGGGAGATTCCCCTGTTACTCAAGTAAATTCATTCTACTTTTGGACATCTTATTTTTTTTATTATAACTTTTTATTTACAAGATATATGCATGGGTAATTTTTCAGCATTGACAATTGCAAAACCTTTTGTTCCAACTTTCCCCCTGCTACCTCCCCACCCACTTCCCCCAGATGGCTGGTTGACCGATACATGTTAAATATGTTAAAGTATAAATTAAATACAATATATGTATACATGGACATCTTATTTCTTTTTTTTTTTAATAATTTTTTATTATATATTTTTTATAACATTATCCCTTGTATTCATTTTTTCAAATTATCCCCCCCCTCCCTCTACTCCCTCCCCCCGATGACAGGCAATCCCATACATTTTACTTGTGTTACAGTATAACCTAGATACAATACATGTGTGTAAATACCATTTTCTTGTTGCACAATAAGCATTAGATTCCAAAGGTACAGGACATCTTATTTCTAAGAAAATTTTTCCTAACATGGAGTCCAAATTTTACTCTTTCAAATTTGCAAGCTCAATCCAGTGCCCAAGTGCTTAACTCAGTGAAGGAATACAGTAAGTACTTAATGAATGCTGGCTCAAAGATTGACTCTTTGCAACCTGCACTCAGTGCTCCTTGTTCTGTCCTCTGGGTCCAAACAGAACAAATCTTATTCTCTTTTTTATATGACAGCTCTTTAAATGTATGATTTGTTATTATTTCCCCTTTGAGTATTCTCCTTTCCGGACTAAACATCCCCAATTCCATTAATTGGTTTTTCTCTGAAGTGGAATCAAGTCCCTTTAGCTTCTAATTGTTACATGGGTATGAATAGGTTCACATATACATACACACACACACACACACATATATATATATACATATTATACACACATATCTATGTATAAATAATGCATACACACATATATAAATAATACATATATATTTATATATAAAGAATACACACACACGCACACACACACACACACACACACACACACACACACACACACATATATATATATACATATAAAGACTATTTCTTCAAGATTCTAGTAAATAACAAGACTGGTAGCATTTTAATGAAATGTAAATGGTTTCTTTTAATAATTAGCCCTTCCTCTTGGCTTCCTCCTTGGCTCTTCCCCAACCCCAACCTAGAAGTACTACCTACTTCTAGGGGTACTCCTAGAACCCAGTAAGTGTGGTTGGGCAGTTAGAAGACTCGTCTCTATTGTATCTCCTCGCTTCCCTTGCCGCTGACCTTTCACCTTCTTTCAGTCAGCTTGCTTATGTAGCTTGAATGAAAAGGGTAAAAAACTCTATCCCTCCTCCAAAATGGAGAACTACACTAGGCCTTTTCAGCTGCTTTGCTCTATGTCCTGTAGTCCCCTGACATTGTAATCTGACTTATGGAATCTTGCCATCTGCCCCATATCCGACCTGAAGTATTAATAATTCAGCCTCTCCATTCTGTAGCTAAATCTTTTATTATTGTTGTTATTATTGCTATTATCATTAGTGTATTGTTTCCCAGTCATACTGCAAATTTCCCGTGACCAGATTCTCTCCCTTTTCCATTTGTGTCTTCAGCATTTACCACAGTGCTTGGCACATGATAAATACCTTTTTATTCATCTATCATTATTTCATTTTAAAAACAAAGTCAAAATGAGGCAGATCAATATGAATATTGATATAACTATGAATATGTATATTGAATATTAATATAATATATAATAATAGAATATGACATCACTATAAAGACACTCAAAGGGAACATGGCTCCACATTTCCACAAAAATGGTATTCCAAGTAAAGCTTGGCTCCCTTAATTTTGGGCAGTGACAAGCTGACATGATCTTTTCAGTAAGTAATAGTTCTTAATTTTCCTTACATTTGAACTCTAGCTTGAAGGCTTCTATGTGGAAAGAGTTTGAGGTTTTTCATTGCCATTTTAATTTGTAACTCCAGGAGAAGGCAGAGATCTCTGAATAGCACTTTGAGGTCCCTTTTTCTTCCTCGATTAAAACAAACAAACAAGAAATTGATAAGCCTTTTATTGTGCCCCACATTTCCTTCCTATCATAGACTCAAGCAATACCTTTCTCTAATTGAGGTCATCTCTGTTCCTTTCATTATCAGGTCATTAATCTCTATTCAGAACTCAAGAGCACAAGGCCACAGAGCAACTGTTTTTTACTATCAGAAAACAACCGTGTGTGCACAAACACCCAGATGTGCCAAATATGTGCTAAGGAAAGAGAGGCAAAAAATATAACAATTTGCAGAACAACAACTAGGAAATGATTGTAATTAACAAATACCCAGCGCGGTTTTTTTCCTCCCTGTATTCTGCTGGCGAGGCTGGCAGTGGATAGATTTTTACTTCTGCATTTCCTAACATGTCCTGGAATCCATCGAGAAGCAAAACAGTTCCCAGAAAATTCCTGGCCTCCCCAGAAGTTCTGGAAGTCTCAGGGGGAATCCTGTTCTGGTAAATGCTATGGCCCATTTGGGACACCAAAGTAGGTTGGGGGTGGGAGGAGGTTGAGGCTTGAGAAATAGTGAGAATTTTGAGTGCACGTCCAAGCTGTTGGTTTTTATTAAGCCATTGAGGGAGAGAGGAAGATGTGGAGGCAGAGGAAAAATGTGAAATTCAAAGATAAAATTAAGTAGATTGACCTGGAGAATGGCTACTCTGAAATATCCCTTTATTTTCCTTGTTACTGCCTTTGCCATCATTATTGTAATGGATGGAGCATCCGTATTAGGGTCTGGGTTTAAACTCCAGTTCTGCCATTTCCTGGCCCTGTGGACAAGCCATTGGTTGTTGGACTTTGGCTTCTTCAATTAGAAAAATCCATATTAGGGACATATTTGTGTCATTTCATAGCCTTGTGGCCATGGACAAGCCATTAGGCTTGCTGAATTTAGGCTTTTTCAATTAGAAAATGATGACAGAATGAGTGATCACTGAGGTTCCTTTTAGCTATAAATCTACAATTTCCCATATTTACATAATTCCAATAAAGTATATGGCATTACCTTAGGAGTCTGACTAAGAAAGAACCAAAGGAAGAGGAAAATGATGATGATGATGATGATGGTGATGGTGAAGGATTGTCTATGGCTGCCATTTTCTTTATTTGGCAAATAAGTAAAGTGTTTATTGACTAAGATGATTTTTAAGTTCTTGGGTAATGATTTTATGGCAATGATTTTATATCAGTTTACTTTATGAAAATTTTATGTCGATCTTTTTTCTCCATTGTTCCCTTTTTGGTTCCTATAGCTTATGTCGCACATATCCAGCTGGATATTTAATATCTTTATCCATTTTCTTCTAGCTTTATATTCATTTTTATCTTTGTTATAGAAAGTTATGTCTGACTATATTTGTGATATACGGGCATGAGGCATCTGGGTAGAATAAATCTTTTATCTCTTTCACTTCTTGTTCTTAATTCATTCTGACTTTTTTTGGCCATTTTCACCAATGTCCACCTTTGTAGTGAGATCTCAGTATCATTGTACTGTACAAGTTGGAAGGCTTTTATCAAATTCTTCATTGAGTTTCTCGGATGTTTCATAGTCTATAACAGGTGCTAGTGAATAGCAACAACAGCTAACATTTACGGAACACTAATTATGTGCCAGGCACTGTGCTTTATGATTTTGATCTCATTTGATCCTCCCAACAGTTCTGGGAGGCAAGTGTTATTATCCCCATTTTACAGATGAGGAAAATGTGGCAAATAGGAGTAAGTAACTTGCTCAGGATCACATAGTTAGTAAGTGTCTGAGGATGGATTTAAACTCAGATCTTCTTGATTTTAGGTTTGCTACTTTTCCCACTCTCACCTAATTACTTCAAATAGAATAAGCTATAATTATATTCAGAATGGGGCCATCTTTTACTTCTTCCGAGCACTAAAAATGAGATGATTAAATGGCCTATGAAACTTTGCTTCTTCTTTCCTAGGATGGAGGAGGAACTTTGTCAATTTGCTAATCCACTTATACTGACTCTTAGCTTCAACTTCTAAAGAATATCAAGACTAGTTAGTCAGTTCCTCCAGTAACAAAGTCCATTTAGTGGCCATTGAACAAGGCTCTCATATTTAGTGTGAATACTTCAGAGAAGACTCCAGGGGTGTTGGATTGCTTTCTTTGGCCAACGGCCATAACCAAATTACAGGGTAATTAGGAAATAGCTTACAAAATAAGTTAAAACACAATAGAACATGAAAGATACTATTGTGTTGTTTTCTAAGTCAATATGTCATCCAAGCAATGCTCCAGTCTGGTTTACTGGCCCCATTTGTATTTGAGTTTGACATCACCAGTGTACACAATAAGACCATTTACTACAACAGATACTGTGATTAATTCAAAGCTAGAAGGAAATACAAATAAAAAAATATGACATGCAATTAAAATTTTAATGTGATTTTTAAAGACAACTTTTGATCTTAAAAATGAATAGAAGAAAGGATATATTGGACAAATAGCTAAAATTATTTTGTATGTTTAAATTATATAGAAAGATTATTTTTTTGTTAAGCTGCCAAACTGCGTCTGAAATATCCTCTCTGCACAATGTCTAATTGTAATTAGATTTCATGGAATCATTTCATCTTAACTTCCTTCTTTTCCCCTTGTCTCTTCATTTCATTATTTCAATGCCAAGGGTATGGGCTTTGTGTGGGTCAGGATGTAATACCTATTGAATGACAGGCGCCTTATTTGAACTTTAGGAGGAAAATTGACTGCCTCCATGTTAGACAACGTTCGAAAAATGGAAATTTACCTTGGAGTTTTTCCTTATCTTTGCTTCTTTTTAATCTCAGTCAGCCTCAGTTTATTCAACTGTAAAATGAAGATAATAATAGCTCCTGCCTCCCTGAGCTGTTATGAAGATCTAGTGAGATGAAAATTGTAAAGTGCCTGGCACATAGTAGGTAACTAATAAGTACTTCTTTTCTTTGTGGAGAACTCTGTCGTGCGGCTGTCAAAAAATTATTACCTGAGAGTCTGCTGTTTCCCTTAGATCCTCTTGATCAAAAGTTATTATTTTCTACATTTTACTTCCTTCCCACTTTCTAATGTTATTCTTTGTGGAGAAAGTTCATATTTTCCCAAACTTTCTCCTTTTAGTTTGCTTTGATCGACCTCCCCTGCAAAAACCCCATTTCCCTTAAACAAACAAAGCTTTTACAAGCCCCAACTGATGGACTTCTCTTTTCTTTCTTTTTTAGTCAGAAGGAAGTTTATTTGCCTGCTTAGTCTATCAATCAATAAACTTTTATTGTTCCAGGCACAGGACTTGCTTAGTTCCTGATGAGCCCAGGACAGTTTTCTTCCCTGGGAACCCAATGACGAAATCCACAGATCATGAACAGCACACTGTGACAGCTCCCAGTTCACAGAGCCGTTAGACTGCCTGAGAATGGGCAGTCAGAGCATGGGGCAGAACCAGAAAATCAGAAATTATCCAAGATCTCATCTTGTGATTGGAGAAATTGAGTCCAGAGTCCACACTGAAGGTCATACAAGCCATAACGAGGCAGAGTCAAAATTAGAATCTGGGGTCCTCTGATTTCCATTCATATTGTACCTCAAGGCTTAAGGTAGAGCATTTGGGAGGCACGATACATAGAGATCTGGATTTCTATTTGTGAAGAGCTGAGTTCAAATGTCACCTCAGATGGGGGCAGCTGGATGGATAGAGTGCTGGCCCTGAATTCAGGAGGACCTGAGTTCAAATATTAATACTTCCTAGCTGTGTGATCTTGGGTAAATCACTTAACCCCAATTGCCTAAAAACAAAACAAACAATTAAAAAAAACTTAACACCAAGTGTTAGCTCAGATCCTTACCAGCTACCTAACCTTGAACAAGTCCTTAATTTCATTAACTGTAAAATGGTGATAATTATACCTCTTACCTCTCAAAGTTGTAGGGCTTATAATATTTGTAAAATGCTTTGCAAACTTTAAAATGCAATATAAATGCTTTTTGTTTTTCAGTCACGTTTGAGACTTTTCTTGACCTTATTTAGAGTTTTCTTGGCAAACATACTGGAGTGGTTTGCCATTTCTCCAGTTCATTTGACAGATGAGGAAACTGGGGCAAATAGAGTGAAGTGATTTGCCCAGGGTCACATAGCTGGGAAGGATCCCAGGCTAGATTAGAATTCAGGAAGATGAGCTTCCCTGACATCAAGTTCTCATCCTATCCCCTGTGCTGCCTAGTTGTCTCCTATATAATTATTACAATACTTTATTGACCTAGATAATTCCTTAACATTTGAGGGAGAGAACCTAGTCACATCTGGGATGGAATGCAACAACTGGTGACAAACTCTCCTTATCTTAAATATTAACTTTTGTTCCCTCCAGATGTTCCAACAAATGCTTAGTCTTTTTGGGTAAAATAAATAAATAAATAAATAAAATAAAAAATAAAACTGTTGATGATTGCCATTTATATTAGCAGTTTTCAATTTATGTATCAATAATCTGTAGTTTTTATGAGAATCTTCCTGTCCTGTCTTATTGCAACCATCGAGATGATCTTGGGTTTTTGAATAAATTGTGGGTAGATCACATGCTAAAACATTTTATGACTACTGGCTCTTGTTTGGGGGGTAAGTCTGAAGGGGTTTACTCCCAGATTGGCTTTGAGATGATTTATTGTTTGACCGCAGCAAGTCTTAAAGTTCATCAAGTAAATTGTAGGAGATGATAATCTGTGTGTTTGCAAAGAATCCATAATGAAGAAATGCTCATTCTTTGAAGTATTGGGATGTCACATATGTCTTACGTGTGATATGTCAGATTAATTAGGCAGTAATTTTTATTAAGGGTCGCTAGGTAGCACCATAGTGGATTGGGCATTGGCCATGGAGTCAGGAAGTCTTGAATTCAAATTCAAACTCAGATTCTTACTAGCTGTGTGGCTCCAGGCAAGCCACTTAACCCCCTTTGCCTCAGTTTCCTCATCTATAAAATGAGCTGGAGAAGGAAACCAAGAAAATCCCAAATAGGGTCATGAAGAGTTGGAAATGACTGAAATAACCAAACAAGTTTTTACTTAATTTTAATTTTGCATTCTGTTCCTCCATGCTCAGACTTTACTGTTTGTTGCTCATATTAACATGGCGATCCATTCACAATTTTCAACAATTTAGAAAGAACATTGCTTATGACAGACATGGATGTTGGTATGAACTTCAACTTCAGGGGACAAGATCAATAAGATAGGGAGGAGGTGATTTTAAAGCTGAGTGTCTGGAGGTAGATTATTTCCTCCTTTGTCTTAGATTCAGATCTTTGAGAAGCTTGGACATTTACTCCACGTTAGATTGTTGTGGACATTGCAAGTGAAAACCCAAAGACCTATATTTGCCAGATACATGCAGCTGTCCATGACTCATTGTTGACCCAGCTGCACCACACACCGGTTCTTTTTACTTAAGGGTATTGTCCACCCTTGTTTCTCACATGAAGTTCTTAGTGATGGAAAGGGATTTTTTTTTTTTTAAGAATTCAATGTAATGTGAAGTGAAGGAACATAATAGAAGAGTCACAAATGAGAGTGGTGTCATTTTAAAATGATCTGTTTTCATGCTCATTCTTTTCCTCATCTCTGTTTTGGACTGTTTGTTCTTTATATTTAGTTCATTTCTTTCTTTCTTTCTTTCTTTTTCTTTCTTTTTTTTTTTTTTTTTTTTACAAAAATAACAAGGTGATTATAAAAATATACCAATTGCCCTTGAAATCTCACCAAGTGTTAGAAATATTAATCAGATCATGAAAATTAGACAACTCTTTGGAATACTGAAATTATTTAAAATAGAGAAAATGATACTTTTAATCCAGTGTAATACACAAATGATACAACTGGAAACCCAATGACAGATTCCCTAACATTTTTGTTTTTTCTTTCTTCCATGCTGGACAGGTTGCCAAAACTAGTCTTTCTTTTTAATTGGTTAATTAATTTAAAACTTAAATCCAAAATAGGAAAAGGAAAAATAAAAACATTTCCACGTGCACATTAAAACATAAGAGAAGATTCAAAAGCAGTAAATTTCCATTTCAAGAAACACTGTATAAAATACTATACATCCTTCAGAGCTGTCCATCTTTACTTTCTTCTAGGTTTTCTTTTGCCATCTGCTGTGTACTTTTTACTTTATTCCCCTCCCCCTGCTTTCTCCCTCCTTCATGAAGGCTCCAGTCTTTGCTATCTACCCCTTCCCACTCATTACCCTGGGCATTCAGCTGTATCCATCATTGACTGACCAATTAAAATGTCACCCAGGAAATGTCAAACAATGTGAGTAAAAGTGACCAAAATGTCATTCTGTATATTTCTTTATCTTCTTGTCTGTACTCTTTATGTGTGTTTGCTCATCTAGTATGGATAAAATAAGAATCGGTTTCCCACTAATCAGTGTATGGCGTATTCTCGCAGAGGTCATGGATTGAGCAAATACAAGAACAGAGACCATCAGGAAGAAAGAAAATGAGGCAAAGACAGAGCCCCTCAGAGGAGGAGCAATCCAATTGCTTAAAAGGGCATGAAACAATCCTTTAAAAGTAAAGGATTCAGAGAAAGAAGATCTAGGAGATTCCGGAATTTAATTAAGAAATAGGGGTGGGACAGAATTAAATTGGATGCGTTGATACTAAGAATCCTAGCATATTTGACTTAGAGGGGACCTAAATTATCTGATTCCTATCATCTAATTCAAGCCTGTCATTTTCCAAAGGAGGAAATGGAGGCATGGAAAAATAAAGGGATTTGTTCAAGATCATCAGGCAAGCAAATGGCACCCATGGGTCTTGGGTCTCTTCTAGCTTTTCACTCCAGTGCTTCATACTGGCTCTCAGCATCATTTTGGTTACCATTTCTAGGCTAAGGGCAGCCTTCTAAAACTAGGGATAAGAAGAGACAAGTAGGGTCTCCTAGGGATATAGTTACAGTTACTGAAGAGAGAAGATAGCAGGGGCTGTGATCTTCCGGCCACTTCATCTAGAAAACAGGATTGGGAATTTCTTCTCTTGTCTTCAGTTTGCAGAAATACTACCTTTCTAACCAGACTATTCCCAGGGTGCTATTTTACATCTTTGTGCTTATAATGATTTCTTTTATATCACTAAACTACAATTCCCTTGCTATAACATGTGCACAGAAACTCAGGTTCCATGGCACCCACCTAGCCAGACACCAAAACAAAACAAAACAAAGACAAAAGAAAATAAATTAGGCAGAGATTTCCAGGGCACTTTCTTACTAAATCTCGGTTGTCAGAGTGATTGAGGATGGGCTAATAATCAGTTAATAAAATAAGCATTTATTAAACACCTATTATGTGGTAGGGGTATAGATTTAAAAAAAAAAACTGTTTCTGAGCTCAATGAACTTAATTGTAATGGGGGATGCAACATGTACATCCATAAATGCATGAAAGACATATGCAGAGCAATTGTGAGGTAAGTTTGGAGAGGAAGGCAATGGTTGCCAGAAGGCAGAGGGAGGAAGGGAAGGTATTCAGGAAATAATTCTTGCAATAGATGGAACTTAAGTAGAGTCTTGAAGGAAACCATGATTTTAGAAATACAAATGACTCACCAGGGGGATTGCAAACAATGCAAAGCCAAAGAGACTGAGCTAGGATGTCATGTTGGAGAAGCAGCAAGCAGGCTCGCATGAATGTTTCATAGCAAACCTCTCAGCTCACTGATCTCCTCAGTTAACCATTCGAAGGTTAGTACAGTGAGTTGAAATACGCCTGGTTCAATCCTTCCCTATTCTTGAATCAGTTTGCCTCTAAATGTTACTTTGGGGGAAAAATGTTGTGTCCTACCCAGGGGGGATTGGCACAGGAATGGAAGTGAAATGAGGCTAGTCAACCCTGGAGATGACTTGAATTATACAAATCATAATATGCAAACTTTCCTGGAAAATACATGGTGTCCAGGTATCCCACTGGAGCCAGGAATTCTGGGAATGAGAATTATTGGTTATTATACTCAAAGGGCTATCACACTGTGCATACCAGTTGACCCAGCAGGGTTGCTACTGGGCCTGTATCCCAAAGAGATCATAAAGGAGGGAAAGGGACCCACATGCGCAAAAATGTTTGTGGCAGCCCTTTTTGTCATGGCAAGAAACTGGAAACTGAGTGGATGCCCCTCAGTTGGAGAATACCTGAATAAATTGTGGCATATGAATGTTATGGAATATTATTGTTCTATAAGAAATGATCTGGAGGATGATTTCTGTAGACACTTGGAGAGATTTATATGAACTGATGTTGAGTGAAGTGAGCAGAACCAGGAGATCATTGTACACAGCAATAGTGAGATTATGAAATGATCCATTCTGATGGACGGGGCTCTTTACAACAATGAGGTGATTCAGTGTAGCGAGCTGTCGTCTCCAGAAGCTGCTGGATCACTCTCTGGGAAGAGATCTGCTGTATCTACTCAAATCTCTTAGACAGATTCTTCTTCCTGTAACGAACCGTTGTCTCCAGGTAGTTGCTGTTAACTCTTGTCCAGAGAAGTGACTTCCCTTCCTGCAGAGAGCTGCGTCAAGCAAGATGTAATGCAGAGTCTTCTTCTATCTCTGGGTGTCCTCTCTTTTATCCTCCCAGAGAATGGGCGTGGGATAATGCAAGGGCTTCTGGGAAGAACCACTTCAGCCAATGAGCTTGCTCCTTCTATCAAGTCAACCTGAGTTCTCACCTTGTCACTATCCAGACAACCTGAGTTCTCACCTAGTAATCCTAACAATTCAGGCCAGTTCCAATGATTTTGTGATGAAGAGAGCCATCTGCACTCAGAGAAATAGGTATGGGAACTGAGTGTCGATCACAACCTAGCACTTTCACTCTTTTTGTTGTTGTTTGCATGCATTTTGTTTTCTTTCTCATTTTCCCCCCTTTTTGTTCTGATTGTGCAGCATGATAATTGTAGAAATATGTATAGAAGGATTGCACATGTTCAACATCTATTGGATTACTTGCCACTTAGGGGAGGAAGGAGAGGAAAACTTTGGAATACAAGGTTTTACAAAGGAAAATGTTGAAAAATCATCCATGGTTATGTTTTGAAAGTAAAAGGCTTTAATTAAAAAAAAATAAAAATAAATAAGAGTAGGGAAAAAAGAGAGAATTATCAGTTGTGAGAGCTTGGATAGATCATCTCAGAATCTATCCAATGGAAAAAACATTATCCCCACAGGTTTATTATTAGACTCAAATGAAATGAGTCTAAAACATATGCCTCGTTTGGGCTAGTGGAACCTTAAATCCCCCTTTTTTTAAAGATTAAAAATACCAACCCTGAGAAGTTTAAATGAATTGCCCAGCTAGTAACTCTCTGAGGTGGGAGCCAGGGCTTTTTGAGCCAGATCCAGCACCCTATCTCTTATTCCAGGCTACCTCTCATGTGAAAAAAAGTGTTTCACACTCCTTCCAAAATGCCAATTCTTTTTTTATTGAATGTTGCTGCCAGGGTTCTGATTTTGCTAGGAGTTTGACTAAATGGCTCCTAGCACCCTTTTATACAGTTCAGAAAAGCAGTAATTGAAATGATGATGATGATGATGATGATGACTCCAATCAGCAATATTCCAAGGTAAGCTTTCAGCTGATAAAACTCACAAACACAAATAGAGTCCCAGAAACAAACCTTCGGAAAGATGCTTTGGGCCTGGACAACCGAGACGTTATTTTTTTGGATTAGTTTTCCCAGATTTAATATCTTGTACTGTTGGCAGCATTTTAGACTTGTTTCTTTCTTAATGTAATCAATTACCACACGTGAAAAATTTTCTTCCCCCTCCTCCAAGGCTGGGTAGTAAAAATAAATGTTTTCTTAGGCCTTGAAACAAAGAATACTAAGGTTACACTTAGATATTTGCTTACAGCTTTCCAATTCTTAAATCCAGCTCAGAAAACAAGTGAAGGGCTCCAAACTAGACCTGGCATCCACTACAGAATTCCAAGGGATGCTTGTAACCGAAGGAGACCTCCCTCATCCCAACAACAAGCTTGGTGTCGGACTCAGAAAACATGGAGCTGTCAAGAGTCAACATTTTGCGGCTACAGGTCAAATGGTCTTTTTCAGAGACTCAGGGGCCACTTTCCCCGTTTGCCCAGCTTCATACAAAGGATAGCTGTTTGGTGTTTCTAAACTCAGCTCTGTTCTCTGGGGGTGAAAAGCTGATGGACATGTGATTTGATAGCACAGAGTGGAAAGGAGAAACTTAGCTTTTCAAATGTTATTCGGTTTTGTTTTGCCCAATTAAGCAAATCTGCCCCTCTCTGTCTCACTCTGACTTTCAAATGGGATCCTGACAGAATTCAAAAATTGCTTTTCCCTTTTGGCATTGGTAAGTGAATGGTACAGATCAGGGACGAGAGAAATAATGAAAGAATTTAAAGAAGAAAATAAAAGATTTCTTTCCATTTGAGGTGTTTTCAACCATACTTTAATTGCATTTGAGCTCCAAGAGTAACTTAGCAAGGTTCTTCCCCCAAACTCCTGCAGAGAGGTACAACTGGTGGTTTTAAAAAGCCATGTCACTACTTGCCTATGGTATAGTGGAAAAAGTTTTGGAGTCAAAGGACACAAGTTCAAATGGTACCTTTGAATTTCATTACCCATGTAGTCATGGCTAAGTGCCTTGACTTCCTTGATTCTCATTTTCCTTATCTGTCAAGTAAGACTGGATAGTCTCTGAGTTCCCTTCTAGCTCTAGATTTAGGCCAGGGTTCAAATCTTTTTTTTTTTTTTTTTCTTTTTTGAGGCTGGGGTAAGTGACTTGCCCAGGGTCACACAGCTAGGAAGTGCTAAGTGTCTGAGATCAAATTTGAACTCAGGTCCTCCTGAATTCAGGGCTGGTGCTCTATCCACTGCACCATCTAGCTGCCCCTTGGGTTCAAATCTTAAAAGTAGTTTAAGGTTTGAGTTATTTTTCTGGGTCTCAGTTTTCTTATGTTTAATATGGCAAGTAATATCTGAGATTCCTCTAAATTTGGTAAAATAACACAACAATTAAAAAAAAACACATGAAAAGTTGTGGCACTAGTCTTGAGGTTCCTTTTCCAGTAATTTCAAAGTTGTGATTTTTTTGAATGAAATCTTCTAACAGGACATGGTCCAAATCAGCATCTTCTGAATATTAGGAGCTCCCAGAATTCAGTCGTCTACTGAGAGATGGCGGGGTTCCCAGGCAGAGCCAGCATCTTGGCAGTCAGGAAGACTGAGGAAAAGTGGTTGCTGAAGATACTTAGTCAGAAGTACTTAAATCATTCTGATGGGGTCTTTGGTCCTCGGTAACTATGAGGGTATAGCTAGGAGAGAGCCTAAATTTTACTGTCCAAACTGCTCCTAGAGCAAGCTGGGAGGAGTCCTGATTATTTCAACCTTTTGATTTTAATTAGGCCTTAAAAAACCCAAAACACTTAAGTAGGTCTTTAATGAAGTAGTCCTTGGTTGAATTCCTCATTCAGTTCTTTGTATTGACAAATCCAATAGTTGCTGTATCCAATCAGGAGACAAAGTTATGATGTCAACCCCTGAAGTTGTCTTTCAAAAATCTGTGTGATGCCTCACTAAAATTTCTTTCTTTTTTTTTTTTTTTTCTTTGCTGCAGCTAGGCTTAAGTGAATTGTCCAGGGTCACACATAAAACTTATTTTTTTTAGGAAGTTAGCCCACTTTATGGCAACAAGTTGAGTAGGTCTTAGTCTGCCTAATGGAGTCTTCCCCCCTTGTTAATAGTGGTTTTACTAGGGAACTTAGTCTTACCCTTTGTTAATTGCTAAAACTTCCCTTTGGAACTTAAGCTTGTCAGTCAATGATATGATAATAAAATCTTTGCCTTTTGATTTTAAAAAGATCTAAATTTTCAGATTTTTTTTTGAGTTACCTTGTGACACCAGCCAGAAAATCCAGTATATTTTGGAGATCAAACCTCCACTCCCCAGCATTTGATGGATTTGTACAAGTAGAGCCTGAAACACCAAAATATTTTAAGAGATTCAGCTCTTCTGCATCCCTGTATCCCATCAGAGTCAGGAAAACTCTTTTTAATGAGTTCAGATTTGGCTTCAGGTATTAATAGCATGACTCTTTTTGCCTCAGTTTCCTCATCTGTAAAATGAGCTGGAAAAGGAATTTGCAAACCATTCCAATGTCATTGTCAAGAAAATCCCAAATGGGGTTTTCAATCAGACATGACTGAAAAACAACTCAACAACAACAAAATATGAATATTAATAGTGTCTACCTCAAAGAGCACTGGGCCTGGAGTCAGGAAGATTCATCTTTCTGATTTCAAATCCAGCATCAGATACTTCCTAGCTTTGTGACTCTGGACAAATCAGTGCTTTTTGGAGAAGGAAATGACAAAGCACTCTGATGTTTCTGCCATTAAAAAAAAAAAAAAAAACAAACTGGAGTCATGAAGAGTTGAACACAAGTAGAAAATGACAGAACAACTGTATATGCCAGGAACTATATGAAGAACTTGGGACAAAGAAAGCTAAAATAGTGTCTACTCTCAAAGAATTCACCTTCTAATTTGAGAGACAGTAGGCAAATAACTATGGTACAGACCCAACAGAGAAAGAATAAACTGGAGATCAGTAGAGCACTAAGATTTAGGGTCAATAAAGGCTTGCAATAGAAGGTGGGATTTTAGCTGGGACATGAAGGAAGCCAGGAAAGGCAGGATGTTGAGGTGAGGAAGGAGAGCCTTCCAGTATGAGCTCACACAATAACAACAAAGCAACAGCAAAGATGTCATTGTTAAGGAATAGCAAAGAATATGGTGGGGTTATAAAGGCACCAGAACACTGGAAAGGGGTGGTGGTGGAGGAGCACATCATAAATGGCTTTAAATGGAGGATTTTAAATTTGATCATGGAAATATGAGTTACAAGAGTTTCTGAGTAGGGACTGGCATGGTCAAAGTTAAACTTTAGGAAGAGCAGAAATACTATAGAAGCTAGAATGTAGACCGTGCTTTAAAGTTGCCAAAGTACATTAACTATTACCTCATTTGATCTGCACAATAATCCCGGGAGTTAGGTAGTATTATCACTTTTACTTTATAGTTGAGAAAATTGAGGCAGAGAAATTAAATGGCTAACTCAATGTGCCATAGTTGCACATCTAATTCCATATTTGATCTCAGGTTTTCTTGACTTTTACCCCAATCCTATACTGTTGTTCATGCCCAAAGGTCGGTTACTTGAATAGTTATCAAAGCAAATAGCTTCCTGAGATTGCAGAGATAACTTAATATTTAATAAATTAAGGATGAAAACTAGGGTTCATGTAAAAGGATATGTTCTAGGTGAAAAGGTCAACCAACTTTTATCTCCAAATGATGTGATGCTGAGAATGTGGTCCAATCTGGCATCTAGCAATGGCCCTTAAACATATTAGGTGCCTAATAAAGGCTTAATGAATTGAGTGGTGGGAGGGAGACATTGGCAATACCTTAACTGAGGGTGATATGCTAGGGAAAGTGGGTGACTTACCTAAAATGTTGTGAGGAAACCTAAATACCTGATTGTAGTTTCTGACAATGGAAAGGTTGTAGAATTCAAAGAAAAATTCTTTCAAAAAAGGTTGAATCAGCTAGGGTCTGGTTCAGATGAAGAAATGAGCCCCTTTGCTCAAGATAGAATTTTACAGCAAGATGGAGTTGTGCCCTGGAATGGAGGTAGGACTGCAAGAAATCTCATCATTGTCTCTGAGTGACTGCTCAGAGCTGACAGGGGTGCCTCGAATCCTGTTTCTAGTGGTTGCCACCCAAAGGCTCAGGTATATAATCATGCAACATGTAATCTTTAATTTGGGAGAGACTTGCACAGAGATTAGTCATGGAAGAGGGCACACAGCCCGTGAGAGAAGAGCACCTATGGCGACGTACTAATCCCCAGATGAACTATTTCTCTGGATCTGAATTTACCGAGTCAGAAGATGAAGTGGATGGGTTCTTTGAATCATTAAAAGCTCACGCTGCCTCGAAGCTGAAAAGCCTTGAGGTGATGCTTCGTAAGACTGATATCAGACAATAACAGAGCAAAGACCCTGAGTGTAAGCTATAATAATACCCCATGATGCCGACATGTCAGGAAGCTTCCTGCTTGCTTATCCTGGATAGCACCATAGTTATTAGCTGATACTGTTTTATCTCTTACTTGTTTGGAATATAGAGACATATTAATTCACTCTGAAACTAATCAGTTACTGCTAAGCATGATGTATTTTAGGAAAATGAGCCATAAGAAGTCAAGTGATCGGATGGAAGAAATTCTGTTGTTAACAGGGTAGGGTCCTGATTGAAAAGAGGGTTTTCTGGGAGCATCTAGGTGGTGCAGTGGATAGAGCACCAGTCATGAAGTCAGGAGGACCTGAGTTCAAATGTGGTCTCAGATACTAAACACTTCCTAACTGTGTGATCCTGGGTATGTCACTTAACCCTAGTTACCTCAGCAAAAAAAAAAAAAAAAAAGAAAAAAGAAAAAAAAAAAGAAAAGAAAAGAAAAGAAGAAAAAAAGAAAAAAAGAAAGAAAAGAAAAGAGGGTTTTCTTGTATTGGTCTAGATCTTGCAATGCAAAATATGTAGATATAGACATAGATCAGGATGACCTGGATGCATTGGGAGACCTTGGCCATTTTAAGTTAAGGGTTTTACCAAGTCTCAAGAAGATCTGACTAGAGCTGAAGTAGCAGTCAGGGTTCAAAGAGACAGGGCTCTCAGGATGTCTGCTTTCTCTTTCTCTTGGTCCTCTTTCTGGAGGGCAGAATTAGGGATGCTGATTTTTCCCTTTATTTTCAAGTTTCTCCTGGTGAGCAGAGCCATAGAAAGACAACACAGGTGCTGTCTGTCCCCTTTCCTTCTTTCTGCATGGTTTAGTCGGGAGGCATTCATGGCACCATGTCAGGTTGGCCCTCCTGGGATCAAAAGAAAGATCTAATTTCATTCTATTTACAGAAATGCGTGGGTGCCTCGTATTTGCAGAGTGACTATTGAGAATGATATTCTCAATTTACAAAAATCACTTTTAAAAAATGAATTTGTGTTTATACGAGGCTACACATTGTCCCCAAAGGTAATATGCTTCATAATCCAGATCAAATATCTTTTTTTTTCCTTTTGTCATGTTGTAAAACTGATAATTCACCAGAATTTAACCATCCAGGCCTGATATTGAACACTAATGAAAAGATCCTAGCATATTGGCCGGTAAGAATGGGATTTTGGTGAGTCTCAGAATTTTGTGTTAGTGTCTGTGATGAATCTAGCAGAAAATATAAACCCAGAATTTTAACATTAATATTTTACTGATCTTTAGAAGGAACATGATGGAATGAATAGAGTGTTGGTGTTGGTGTCAAGAAGTCATGGGTTCAAGTCCTGTCTTTGACACACATTGGGAATATTAGCTTGGGCCAGTCATTTAATATCTTGGTATCCCGAGTAATTCTCTATGACATAGATATAAGTCTATGAATTATAGTGACAGATATCACAAGTACTGGTAGAAGAAATATCCTTGGAACAGTGCCCTTTCCTCCCCACCAAAAATTGTTTAATTAGAAACAAAACAGGACAATTTAATGTCACTGCTCACTGCTTCTTGCATGAGCTATTTTATATGGAAGCCATTCCTCTTCATTGGGCATCTTAGTTCCCATAGTCCACATGAACTTTTTCAAACTAGATGTTACCCATTTGAATACCTTCTTCTTCTTCTTCTTCTTCTTCTTCTTCTTCTTCTTCTTCTTCTTCTTCTTCTTCTTCTTCTTCTTCTTCTTCTTCTTCTTCTTCTTCTTCTTCTTCTTCTTCTTCTTCTTCTCTCTTGATTTTCCCCCATCTGACATTTATTTATTTTAATTATTATTATTATTTTTTATTAATTTTATAATTATATTTTTGAATTATATTACATATGCATGAATACCATCTTCTAAGAACCCTTGAGCATGGGATGGAGCAAGTGGTTAGAGAGTGCATCCAACTACTTGTTGCCAATATACCTATAAGTACCTGCCTTCAATAAAGAAAATCCTTGAGTTTTAATGATCATTTTCTTAAGATCAAACTGATGTGAGCATGATGGTGGGAAGAGGGGAAAGAACAAGCAAGGATGGGGCTGGATGTAGAATCTTAGAGAATAGGAAAATATGAAAAGAAGCCCCAGCACATGATGAAAGAAATGATGATAAACTCAGAAAATGAAAAAAGAAAGATTCATTTATAAATTTCAAGAACAAATGGATGGAGTGAGGGTGAAAATTAGTTCAGTAACTACTAGTTTTGGCACTTGGGGCAATTCATGTTAAATGTAAACTCAGTGCAAGAAGCACATATCAATCTGCATTGTCCAAGAACCTGTTAGGGCCATGTATAATTCTAGTCTGGGATGAAAAGACAAAAAAAAGATACAGTATTTACTCTCAAGAAGCTTACAATATACCAATATATACAAAATGTCAACACTTGATACGAAGTGCTACAAGGTAATTAAAAGCATTGAACCCTCCCAAGTACAAAAGTTAGAAAAAAAATTCTTGACTTAAGCCTTGAAGGGTACTAGAGGTTCCAAGAGGTAGAAGTAGAGAGGGAAAAGATCCCAGACACAGAGAACCTGTGTAAAGGTACAGAGGAAGAAAATAGAATAGTAACTTTTGAATGAGTCCTGAATGGGTCTCGAATGGGTCAGTTTAGTGGGAACTCAGAATACGTGAAGAAGGTAGTGACTTTATTCTGGAAAGATAGTTGAATTCTGATTGTGAAGGGCATTAAATGCTAGAAATATGTGTTTTATCTGAAGGGCAACAAAGAAGCACTCAAGCCTCTTGATTTAGCTCTTAATTTAATTTAATTGAACTTGATTAAACAGGCAAGAGTTGCTGAAGTTCCAACCAAGCATGCTGGTCTTGTGAGAAGACAGATAAAGATGTGAGAAATATTGAGGAGGAATCTAAGACTTGACAAGTGATTGGATGTAGGAGGTGAAGGAGAGAGCAGAGTTGAGGATGCTTTTCATATCTATGAACCTGGCTAAATGGAAAAGATAGTCATACTCTCAAAAGGAAAAAAAAATAGATTAATTTTAAGGAAATAATAATGAGTTTTCTCATGAACATGATGGTTTTGAGGTGCCGGTGGACTTCAAGTTGTATCCTTCCAGTAGTGTAAGAGCCCTTTAAATGGGCGCCACAGTGCATCAGGAGATTGAGTGGTCCGGAAGTAATTTCTATGGATATTAGGACTGCCTTGTAGGTGGGATCTTGTCCATTTTGAGATAGCTTCGTAATGGGTGACTCTCTCGCTGATTGGCTGTGTGTGTGACCTCACAGACCCTATGTAAGCCCACTGCAGGCAGCAGTCGCTCTTTTTAACCTGGCGCTCTTCACCCTGGCTTCCTAGCCTGGGTGGCCAAGCCAAGATGGGTAGCCAAAAGAGGTAAGGGTTTTGGTAGTGAACACGTGGGTCTTCTGACCAGGTGTTCACTAGGGAACCAACAAGTCAGGGCATCAGTCAGGGCGTTATGTGAGTAGGTATAATAAAGGCTTTTAAGATTACATGTGGCTGTTCTTGAGTGCGCTACCGGTTATTAAGCTATAGATTCAAGAGATTGTGGCCAGAGACCTTAGAAGGCCTCAGAGGAGGCGAGCCAGGTAGAGTTCACACTGCAAAGGACAGTGGTCAAAGGTACTCTGGTGGGTCTAGGACAGACTAGTAATTGTAACTGCCAGGAGAGCACATTACACAGTAGGAAGTAGATGATGGAGACATAACTGAAAGATGGTTCTGGAGATCCTAATGAATTGAATCTGAAGAGAATGCCAAGAGAAAAATTGTAAACAGAGAAGCAAAGGGCACAGGAGAGAGCCGTGGGAGATAGGAAGACATATATAGACAGAGGGAGCAGAGAGGGATGGAACCATGCTCAGAGATGAAAATCTCAACTTTAATCTCTGCTATCACTGGAAGGGCACAGATCTGATAGAAAGGAGTTTAAACACCCCTCTTTTTGTGAAGCAATTAAAGTTAGATGCCATGGGTCCCATAGGCAGTAAGTTTTAAATATCTGAGGCTGCATTTGAACTCAGGTCCTCCTGATTTCAGAGTCAGTATTCTATTCAGTGTGCCATCTAGCTGCCCTAGCAGGTTACTTCTGTAAAAATGATGATGATGATGATGATGATGATGATGATGATGATGACGACAAATAACAACAATAACACAATGACAACACAATAACCCAAATTGGTTTCCTGCCCTGGGGAACATTTAAATCAGAATCATAAGGGCTTTATAGGTTCCTCTAGTGAAATTGAGCCTCACTGGCTTGTTGGAGGGTGTCTCTCCAGAAACCTCAAGTCATTTTCCTTTCTATAGATGCAGGGGTTCTCAAACTACAGTCTGAGGGCCATATGCTGCTGGCCGGGTTATGGCAAATGGGCTGAGCGGCGGAGACAGAGTGTGAGCTTTTGTTTTTACCATAGTCCAGCCCTCCAAAAGTCTGAGGGACTGTGAACTGGCCCCCTATTTAAAAAGTTTGAGGACCACTGCATAGAGCATTTAGATCTTTAGGGAAATGCCCTAAGACTGAAGATATAAAGTATCTAGAGTGAAGGTGAACCTCACCAGAATGGGACAGTCAGATCATGAATTATGAGGCATTATAAATCCTTTAATGCTGTTTCTCATTTTCTATGTGATGTTATAAATAATTCATTTTCTTACCTTTAGAATTTGTATGGAAGGTGGGTTCCTTTTGTCCTGTACTTCAGTCTAGGAAGACATATCATTTGAAGCCCAAGATAGAAGATTTAGGACACAATCCAGGTGTAAATTATTTCATGTATATGTGGAGCTCAAGTGTTCAGCTCATGGATTATATATATATGTATATGTATATGTGCATAATACACACATTCATACCTGTATATAATCTTTATCATCCAGGGCAGTGGAAAATTCACAAAAGTAACCTGCTCTTTCAAAGTCTTCAACACTGAATTCTTCTTCCTGCATCCTGGTCTTCATGCAGGCCATTCTTTCTATTTTAAGTCACCTTCTCACTTGTCTTTCTCCAGCTGTGGCCAATCTCACCTACCTTTCAATACCAGGCCCCAAATAAACTATTTCTCTTAAACCTCCAATGAGGGAAAAGTCTATCTATCTATATCTATCTATATCTATCTATCTATCTATCTATCTATCTATCTATCTGTCTGTCTATCTGTCTATCCATCCATCTATCTATATCTATCTATCTATCTGTCTATCCATCTATTCATCTATCTATTTATCTATCTTATCTGTTTATCTCAACTTGTTGTGAGATACCTGTGGAAAAACAAAGAAAAGTTTACATTCTGTGAAGATTTTACAATAAATCTCTAAAGTTTCTATCACTAGAAGCTTGGGCTTCTTTAGGAAAAGTCAATGAAGGCATATATAAATCCCTTGCTAAAAAGTGAATGACCTCTGAATCTCCTTTCAAAAAACCCATCTATCTATCATCTATCTATCTATCTATCTATCTATCTATCTATCTATCTATCTATCTATCTATCTATCTATCTATTCATCTGTTCATCTGTCTATCTGTCTATCCGTCTGCCTATCTGTCTATCTATCTATCTATCTATCTATCTATCTATCTATCTATCTATCTATCTATCTATCTATCTATCTATTCATCTGTTCATCTGTCTATCTGTCTATCCGTCTGCCTATCTGTCTATCTATCTATCTATCTATCTATCTATCTATCTATCTATCTATCTATCTATCTTATCTGTTTATCTCAACTGGTTGTGAGATACCTGTGGAAAAACAACGAGAAGTTTACATTCTGACTTCTGTGAAGATTTTCCAATAAATCTCTAAAGTTTCTATCACCTGCGGCTTGGGCTTCCTTAGGGAAAGTCAATGAAGGATACATAAATCCTTTGCTAAAAAAAATGAATGACCTCTGAATCTCCTTTCAAGGAAACTATCTATCTATCTATCTATCTATCTAGCCATCTTATTTGTTTATCTCAACTGGTTGTGAGATACCTGTAGAAGACCAAAGAAAAGTTTACATTCTGACTTTGGTGAAGATTTTACAATACATTTCTAAACTTTCTATCACTTGATAAATCCTTTTACTAAATCCTTTACTAAATAAATGAATGAGCTCTGAGTTTCCTTTCAAGGAAACTTTCTATTTTTCTACCTGTTTATTCATATATCTATATATGATAATATGTTATATATTTTATCCAGAAATATATTTATGTATGTGTGTAGATATGCATATATATGTATGTTTGTCATATGTATATATGTGTGTTTTGTATGTGTGTGTAGCCCAGAGATAATCTGTGACTAATTAAATTTTTTTTTCCCCTGAGATGGGGTTAAGTGACTTGCCCAGGGTCACACAGCTAGGAAGTGTTAAGTGTCTGAGATTAGATTTGAACTCGGGTCCTCCTGAATTCAAGGCTGGTGTTCTATCCACTGTGTCACCGAGCTGCCCCTATGACTAATTAAATTAATTTAAAAATCAAATGAAAATGAAGGAACTTCATTATTTTTCTTAGTGAAAAGGACATGTCAGTTTTGAGAGGAATTCAGCAAGGCAAGTCACTTTCAACTGAATGTCTTACCAGTTGGGACTGATAAAGCATTAGGTGGCCAGTGGTGAAACTTGATGAAGAAAAGCCAAAACTGTATGAGATCAGATTATGTTGTAAAAGTTCAACAAAGTTCAAGTTTAAAGCAATAACAATAGGGACCCAGTGGATATGCACTTCTAGCAAATTTAAATTTCTTGTGTCTCTTTTCTTCTCTGCCCATCATCTTTCTAATGAAAAGCTTGAGAAAATGATGAAATTCCATTGAAATATTGCTATGTTTTTATTCACTTTCTTGAATCCTAGGGAAAGTAAATCTGAAGTCAAAAATGTGAATTGTTGGAACCAGATGCTTAACCTGTGCCTGATCCTCTGCAGGGATTTGGACTCCATTAACTTCACAGGGTACTTTGCCCTGAGGCAGGGACTATAGGGCAAAATGATAATAACTACAGGGCAATGGTGAATTAGTAAGAATCTTCCCCACTGGGAAAGAGTAAAGGCAAAAAGAAATGCCCTCTTCTTAATGTTTCCCAACTAAAATGGCAATTAAAATATCTCAGGCACCCATGTGGCAGAAAGGGAGGCTCTTTCTGATGTTAACTCTTGATCAGTAATCATTATGTTGTCATTGAGGAGAACTTTAAGGGGCTATTTGGGAGTTAGTAGCAGAAGTTTGAGTCCCGTGCTCCCAACTAGAATGACTTTGGGCAGCTTTGAAAACTTGGACATGGATTTGACAAGATGATCAAAATGTTAAAAAAAAAAAAAAAAGATGTCTCTCCATTTGGGTCTTTCTAAGGAAGGAAAATCAGTATCTAATAGCAAAGAACTTGAAAACTGGAGAAATAGAAAGAAAAACATCTTTCACCCCAGTTAAGAATGCACTCCAAAGAAGATGAATGGAGCTCCTGGCTTCTGGACTCTGCCCAAATCAACAAAAACTCAATGTGAAGATGGAGCCTCAATCATCTCTGATATTTTTGAGAGAGGGGGACTGACCCAGGTGACAAGAGTACTGGGCCTGATGTCAGAAGGAACTAGTTTCTAATTCTCTAGTAGATACTTCATAGCTCTGTGACTCTGGGTAAGTACTTGACTAGTAGGCCTCAATGTTCTCATCTGCTAAATAAAGATGCTTAGTCTTTTCAGTCATGTCCTACTCTTTGTGATCCCATTGGGGATTTTCTTGGAAAAAGATCCTGCAGTGGCTCGCTTCTCCATTTCATTTTACAGATAAGGAAACTGAAGAAACAGAGTGAAGTGACTTGCCCAGGTTCACACAGCTAGTAAGACTGGATTTGAATTCAGGTCTTCTTGAATCTGGACCCAGTATTCTATTTACTGTGTCAGCCAACTAACCCAATAGTATTTACCTCCCATTGGTATCAAGAAGGACAAATGATTTAGCATTTTAGAAAACCTAGTGAACCTTGAAGCTTTCTAAAGATTTACGTTATTTTGATGATGCTTGGATTTATTTATATAAGGGATTTCAACTTTGTCATAATCTGCACAGTGAATTGAGAACTTTACTATTCCCAAACTTCTCTGGACTTCAGATTGTTTTTGCATTAATTAAAGGTCAGGGAGCCCTTCCTCAAAAGATTACTTAGGGGCCTTCTGGTAACACATGCTGTACATATCTAAAGAGAGTTGTAAGAAAGAAAATACTCTCAAGCATATAAAACACTATATATATATTTATACATGAATATATATGTATACATATAATTATACATATTTGCATATACATATATGTGGTTTATTGTATTATATGTTATATAATTATTATAATTGTTTTATTTTTTAGTCTGGACTAATGATTTTTATCATATGGTGTGGAAACTGTCTCCCCTGGTTGCCAGCTTTTAACTCAGAGTCTTAAGAGGATTGGTTACAGGCCCTGAAATATTAAGCAACTTGCCCAGGTTCACATATCAGTCAGTTAAAAAAGCATTTATTAATCACTTACTAAATGCCAAGCAATGTGCTAGATACTCTGAATAAAAAGGAAAAAAATGAAGCAAGTGAGATTGGTGACCCTTTATTTGTTCTACGTGGCTTGGTATCACACCTGCCATGTTGCTTCATGGTCTTTTTCAAGCCTCCAATGGAGGCTATCCTCCAGCCTCATTTTTGACTTAGAATTGAAGCTCCCTCTCAAAATTTTGCCAGTTGTCGAGCATTCATCCAGACCAAGGCCTGGGATACTTTCCTGGCCACATTGGTGTGGCCAATGGGAAGCCATGGCTTCCCATGCCTCTTCCTCTTATGCCCTGTCCCCACTAACTCTGATAAGAATAATCAAATGAGCAATAACATTTCTGAAAGGATATGATGATCAACTGCCTCGTGACTGTGATCTAGTCCCCTGTGACCATCTAAGGATCTCCATAGCCACTTTTACCTTGCATAGGTTGCCTTTCCCTATTAGAATACAAGCTCATCAAGTGCAAGGACTATGTTGTTTGCTTCAATTTGAATTCTCATTGCTTAGTACACTGTCAGGCACATTGTAAATGGTTAATTAATGCCTTTATAGTCATTCATTATATACTCTTTTAATTACTATTTATTTCATGCATGGTTATAATATTGTTATCAATACCATATGTAATTGTCATTGTTATTATCCTTCACTAAAATACAATTATTATAATAAATTAGGCTTCATTATAATAATTATACCATTTGCTATTTCCTTGTGGGATGGTGATGTTCACCTCATAAAATCATAAATATAATCTATGCAATTTTGCTTCACCGATCTGGGTAATTATATATTATCATAATATTATTGTAAACATAGTAAAACAACATATGATTAGTTTTATTACATGCAAGATGTAGCATTGTGGACTAAAAGTTTGCCAGAATTCAGGGATACTTGGACTCCAGTCCTGCTTGGTTTAGGTACTTAATCCCTCATTCCCCTAATAATTCTAACACTCTAAGAGTCTCTGTTGCAGATCTACATTGATGAATGGAATTTACATCCATCCTTTTTACATTCATTTTACAATACATTTACCTCATAAATTCCATTTACAATGGAATTTACATCCATCCATCCAATTTACATTCCATCCTTACACAGATGAAATTATTGATTTAGATCATAAAAATAAAGTATACCACTGTTTTCCACTAAAGTCTAATCTAATAATTTGATGTGTTGTGAAGGTTATCTTGGTTTTTTGAAAGTTTATTTCAGAGGAGAACAAATTAGTAGAGTCTGCTAAATTGTTAACATCACTAATAAGATGTTAAATCACTCTACCAATTGGGAAAAACTCCAAGGAGAGACTAGATGGAAGACTATGTGTCTCATATCTGAAGACCGACCTAAGTTTAGAAAAACTCATCACCAAATTAACCACGGAAAGATGTATTTTTAAGTCACATCAACTCTCAAGGACCTTCTTACTTAAAGTCACAGAGGCATTCCAGTCTGGACTAATGTGATATCCACTTTGAACATATCACAATTTTCTGAAGTTTGGAATTTTTTTATTCATTCAGTGGATCCAAGTGCTATTTGTGCTACTAGGAAATGAAGCAATAGGGAAATCCTGGAGGTGGACAAATTAAAACTATTATGATCATCATCCCCATAGAAAGAACTAGTGATACCCTAGGTAACTAAAATTCAACTAAAGTGAATTCCTTTTTTCAAATAATAAATTTTTATTTTCAAAATACGGGCAAATATAGTTTTCAACATTCATCCCGGCAAAACCTTGTGTTCAAAAATTTTCTCCCTCCTTTCCCAACATCCTCTCCTCCAGACAGTAAGTAATCCAATACAGGCTAAACGTGCAGTTCCAAACATATTTCCACATTTCTCATGCTGCACAAAAAATTAGATCAAATTAGAGCCCTGACTTTGAACCTTTCCTCCTGTACTTGAGAGTTTTGTAACCATTTGCCAGCCAGTGAACTAAAAAAAAATTGCTGTAAAAGTAGAAGTAATGGTACCCTAGCTCACAGGGTGGTTGTAAGATTCAGAAGAGAGAATATTTATAAAGTGTTGAAGGATTTGGAAAAACTTAAAATACTACAGGAATGTTAACTAGTATCATTCATTCATTCAAGCTCCATTTACTGAGCACTTAACAATATGAAATGAACTTTGCTGATTGCTAGGATTACAAGTTTGGGTTTCAGAAGACTTCTCTGCAATAAGAAAAATAAGAATCCAAATAAGTATATGATATATAAGAAAACTATTAGGTAATTACAATAATGTTAATATTTATAAAGCACTTTATAAATATCATCTCATCTGATCCTTATAACAAGCCTCCAAATCCAGCACTCTGTCCACTATCTCTACAGAAAAGGATCTGTCAATAAACCAGCAATTTAATGGAGCATGCTCAGTTCTCTGAATGAGCTGCTAATGAGGATTTGTCCAAAAACAAGGCAATGTGTACAGAAGAGAAGGTATGGTTTGTTGAGTTAATAGAGGCTGGAGATTATCTATGAAATATATAAAACTACAGCACCTGCTTCAAATACAGTCCACTAAAAGTGGCACCTGAGGGCAGGGGAAATTGGTTCCAGAGTTTGGTACATTTGTCATGCCCCCAAACCTGGTGCAAATACCAATTTGTTTTGCTGTGACACATAACATAGAAAGCCTGCAATAAAGGCTCCACTTTGTACTTAAATAGAGTGAGACCCAGTGATTCCAGTAGTGTGGTGCATTTTACCAATGTGAGCAAATGGAAGAATGTGGGGAAAGTGATAGAAATCTCCACACTCTAGTGAAATTTTAGTGATGATGATCTGAGAGCTAATCCATGGAGGTGCTCTTTGAGCTGCTGCAGGTGGATGGCAGCCTAGCTATGCCTTCTTTGGACAATTCTTGGCCACGTACATACATACACACATGGGTGTGGATGTAGAAGTGCATGTCATACACCTGCATATTGTACATGCATGTGCAATCCGTTTATATAAGCATGTACATGTGTGCATGTATATGTGTGTAACTCTGGGTAAGCGATTTCACTCTGCCTCAGTTTCCTCATTTATAAAATGAACTGGAGAAGAAAATGGCCAATTGCTCCAGTATCTTTGCCAAGAAAATCCCAAATGGGGTCAAAACTGAAATGGCTAAACAATAACAGATGTATATGCTTATATATACATATACGCACATATATGTGTGTGGGTATGCAGACAATATACCACATATGTATATGTGTGTACATGTGTATGTATAGGCATATGTACATGAACACATATGTACTACGTGTGTTTGAAATTCTTGAAATAACCACTGCTTATCTCTTTCTCTCACTACATGACTAATTCACCCCTTTTTAGAATATCTATTTATCTACCTACCTATCTATCTTTATCCATCTATTTTTTTCTCTCTCTCTATCCATGTATCCATTTTCTCTCTTTGTTCATCCATCCACCCATCTATTTTCTATAGTTATTTATCTCTATCCATCCATTTATCTATCTTTTCCATCCATCCTTCCATCCATCCATTCATCCATCTATCCATCCATCCATCCATCCATCCATCCATCCATCCATCCATCTTCTATAGCTATTTATCTATCTCTATTTGTCTCTTTCTCTTATCCATCTATCTACCTACCTATCTGTCTGTCTGTCTGTCTATCTATCTATCTATCTATCTACATATTTATGCCTCTCTAAGACTTCCATGATGCTTTTTAGTTAATTTGAAGATCATATAATCATTGACCCAGAGCTGCAAGAAACTTAGAGGACAAACCCAAACTCTTCATTTTCCAGGTGGGTGCAGTTGAGGCTGAAAATTTAAGGGACCCATCAATTCTCCCATCTCCTGCCTTAGTAAATATCTGAGGCAGAATCCAGCTCAGATCAGACCCTCCAAAACAGGCATGCATTCTGTGCTGGACTGTTTCACTTCCCATCTCCACTTGGTGCTGGTGATCTCCTCTGCCCTAATTGTACATCTCTGTAATCTTTCTTTTGACATTTAGGTTAGCTGAGTTTGGATTCTTTTTGAAAATAATTATTCTTCCTGATTCATAGCTAAGTGGCATCAATGAAAAAAAAATTAGAGAATTTTTTGAGTCCAGAGCAAGTTAGGATTAATGGAATATCTATCTGAACTATTCAGTTCTCTTAATGCATCCAATATTCTCACTCCCTTCCATTGTGGGCCAGGGTCAGCACTCAGGGAATAGTCTTGCATTTGAACTCAGAAAATCCAAGTTTCTTGAATTCTTTTCCTGTCAGTTACTGCCTGTGTGACTGTGGACTAGTCACCTGACTTCTCAGATCCTCCCTTAGTTGCTCAGTTGTAAAATTGAATTAAATAGCCTGTGAGATCTTTTCAGCCACCAGTCTGATTTTATGAAATTTTGTTCCATCTGCAGGGTCTGTCTACTACACAAACAATAAATAGGTACATACTTCTTGTTTACGCATTTTTCAGTCAAGTCTAACTCTTTGTAACCCCATTTGGAGTTTTCTTGGCAGAGACACTGAAGTGATTTGGCATTTTCTTCACTAATTCATTTTACAGATGAGGAAACTGACCAAATAGGATTAAGTGACTTTGTCAGGGGTCATACAACTAGTTAGTGTCTGAGACCAGATTTGAATTCATGAAGAGAAGTGACTCCAGACCCAGTGCTCTATCCATGGTACCATCTAGCTCTCTGTCTGTCTCTGTCTGCCTCTCTCTCTCTCTCTCTCTCTCTCTCTCTCTCTCTCTCTCTCTCTCATCTCTCTCTCCTCTCTCTCTTTCTCTCTCTCTCTCTCTCTCTCTCTCTCTTTCTCTCTCTCTCTCTCTCTCTCTTCTCTCTTCTCTCTCTCTCTCTCCTCTCTCTCTCTCTCTCTCTCTCTCTCTCTCTCTCTCCTCTCTCTCTCTCTCTCTCTCTCTCCTCTCTCTCTCTCTTCTCTCTCATACACATACACACATAGAGACATATCATACATGTATATATACATCTACACCAAATTAATTAATGGAAAAGCCATTTAATTGCTCATCAAAATCATACAAAACACATCTTATACACATTTATCCACTTGAATTTTTGCTGTGTGAAATCCTGAATCTATCTTTTGAATGAATACAATGCCGTCTGTTAAGAATAAATCCACTATCATTGGGAGGAGGTGGAAAAACACCACTTTTGGGATGTTATAATGATAATAACAATAACAATAGCAACAAGTAACACATAGTAATTTTAAGGTTTGCAAATCTCTTTTGTCTTCACAACAATCCTGGAAGGTAGATGTTATAATTATCCTTTTTTTTTTTTTTTTTTTTTTAAAGATGTGAGAGAATTGAGGGAGACACAGATTAAGTGACTCATCATCACAGAGCTTGCAAGTGATTTACTTTATTTGGCTCTTACACCAAGATTTTTGTTGGATTATTTTCTTTTCCATTTCTTCTCCCTGTTTTTTGAAACTCTACCAGTCTTTACCTTCCCCCCTCCATCTCCCATAGCAGTTTTTTGCTTCTGATCTTTTATTCTAAGTCAATGTTGTTCTATGCTGTCATGTTTCTCTAATTGGCAAGGAGAATAAGTATCTGCTGGCTGAGGCAGTCTGAAGGCTGGTTTTGCTTCATTGTGGCCATTGTTTACATCAGTTAAAGTTTTCTAAGATAGGGTAATAAGAGTCAGTCATTTTCTTTAACCTTTTTTTCATTTTGTAAAGTAGAGAAATCTATTCCAATAGGTTAAATTTTAACTGAACATTAGTGTGCCTTCACATTTCTTCTTTTCTTCTCATTCAGAGATAATTTTAGCTAATGATCTGACTACACATTGATGCTTGTGAAATTGCTTTCATGATTATGATCATTTATTTTCTTTCTCTTCAAATATTTGACTATGTTTGATACTTGCCCTATCTAGCACTTTCTGACTCTTTTTTTTTTTTTTCTTGAGGCTGGGGTTAAGTGACTTGCCCAGGGTCACACAGCTAGGAAGTGTTAAGTGTCTGAGACCAGATTTGAACTCAGGTCCTCCTGAATTCAAGGCTGGTGCTCTATCCACTGCACCACCTAGCTGCCCCTCTCACTCTCTTCTTAAAGAAAATGTTTGGTGCATAAGATAGTGGCTTCTGAAGAATCTTCAAGCCTTTGACCTTTTCTTAAAAAATAATTAATTTATCTTCAGAAGAATTTATCTCCTCCTTTCCTTGTTCCACTCCACCACACAGACATATTCTAGAAAAAAATTTACCTCTCTCAAACAAAATATTTATGATGAATATTTTTATTGGTCATTCTCTCATTAAAATGCCTCTCTCTCTCTTTCTCTCTCTCACTCTCATTCTCTCTCTCTTCCTCTCTCTCATTCTCTCTCTCTCTTTCTCTCTCTCTGTCTCTCTGTCTCTGTCTCTGTCTCTGTCTCTGCCTCTCTCTCTCTCTCTTTCTCTCTCTCACTCTCATTCTCTCTCTCATTCTCTTTCTCTCTCCCTCTCTCTCAATCTCTCTCTCTCTCTCTCTCTCTCTCTCTCTCTCTCTCTCTGTCTCTCTCTCTCTCTCTCTCTCTCTCCCCACTCTCACTCTTGCTTTCTTCTTTTCTCTCTCTTCTCTCTCTCTTTTTCTGTGTGTTTGTATACTATGTATGTATGATTATTTTAAGTCCATCATATCTCTGAAAAGAAAATGGTAGACTATTTCATTTTTCATTTCCTGGACTCCTGGTTTATCACTGACTTGATTAGAATTTTAAAGTATTTAATTCCCCTATCCCCATAAGGTTGTTGTCAATGTATAAATTGTTCTGATTCTATCAACATTTTGCTTTGTATAAGCTCTAGAAGACTTTCCAATTTCAGAAGAAGCTGCCCAACTTGTCACTTAGGGTATTATAATAATCTATAACATTCATATATCATGAGCTGGTCATTGACTAATACCAAGGCATCCTTTCAACTTGCAGTTTAGAATCACTGTGGAATAAACATCTATGAGTATGTTCATACATCCAGTTTCTCTCCCTCCTTTTATGTCTCTGAGGCATCAGCCTTCTAGTGAATGGTATCTCTGAGGCAAATGATATGCCCAATTTAGCACATTTTTGGCTCATAATTTCAGATTGCTTTCTGAAATAGTTATATTAATGCACAGTTCTAACAATGGAATGTTAAGGTACTTATTATACTACAGCTCTTCCAGCATTTCTCATTTTCTTTTCTTTTCTTTTCTTTTCTTTTCTTTTTTTTTTTTTTTCTTTTTCATTGTTGCCAATCTGATGGGTGTGATCCGGAATCTCAGAATTCTTTTAATTTTATTAGTATTAAATATTATTAATGGTATAGAGTATTTTTTAAAATGTGGTTTTTGATAGCTTGGATTTCATCCATCAAAGAGGTTTTCATATTTTTTACCATATAGATAATAATTTATTTTAGCCTTATAAATTTGACTCTATCCCATATATGTCTTGAATAATTGATTTTTATCACAGAAATTTGCTAGGAATATTTTCCTGCAATTAACTGTTCCCTTTCTAATTTTAATTTCATTATATTTGTTTGTATAAAACCCAATAGATTTCAAACAATTAAAATTGTATATTTAAGATTCTGTGATCCTCTGTATTCTGATGGAAGTGGAAATCTTCAACATAAAGAAGATCCAACTCACTTCCAGTTGATCAATGATGGACAGAGGTAGCTACACCCAGAGAAGAAACACTGGGAGGGGAATGAAAATTGTTAGCACTAATATCTGTCTGCCCAGGTTGCATGTACCTTCGGATTCTAATGTTTATTGTGCAACAAGAAAATGATATTCGCACACATGTATTGTACCTAGACTATATTGTAACACATGTAAAATGTATGGTATTGCCTGTCGTCGGGGGGAGGGAATAGAGGGAGGGGGGGTAATTTGGAAAAATGAATACAAGGGATAATATTATAAAATATATATATATATATATATATATATATATATATATATATATATATATATATATATATATATATATATATATATATATATATATATATATATATATATAAAGATTCTGTGATCCTCTCTATCATATATCTAATCATTACTTTCCCTGCCTTAGATGGTCTGTTCTATCCATGTCAATCCCATACTCAATAAACTCTATTGGTTTCCTATCATCTCTAAAATCAAATATAAATTTCACTTTATGGCATTTAAAGATTTTTATAAGCTAATTCCCCACATTTACAACCTTTTCCCAAAACAAAATCTAATCATGTCACCCCCATCCCACTCTGCAAACTCCAGTGACTTTCCAATGCTTCTAGGAGCAAATAAAAATGCTGTTTGTCATTGAAAGCCCTTAATAACTTATTCCCTTCTTTCCTTACCAATCTTATATCTTATTCCCGATGCAATCATCTTCAATCCAGCGTTACCAACCTTATGATTGTTTCATAGATAGGATATTCCCTTTTTTGTCTATCCTTATGCCTGGAATGTACTGTCTCCTTATATCTGCTTTCTGGATTCCCTGTCTTCCTTCAAGTATTATCTACAATTCTACCTTTCACAGGAAATCTTTCCAAATCTCTCTTAATTTTAGTGTCTTCCCTTTGTTACTTGTTTTCTATTCATTCTATATATAGATTGTTTCTTTGTACTTATTTGCTTGTTCTTTCATCTATTAGATTTTGAACTTCTTGAGGGAGTAACCTATCTTTTCTTTTTCTTTATATCCACAATTAAGCACATAACATTGTAGATGATTAATGAATGTTAATCGACTGATGTATAGGTCTTAAATTAATTTCTTCCTTGTTTTTCTAATCTATTTCTAATGACACCTTTTTGTTGTCATCTGTGTTATTTCCATTTGGAATTTATCTTATTATATGATATAAGATAATGATTTAAACCTAACTTTTTGCTGAGTTGCTTTCTTATTTTCTCAGTAGTTTTTATCAATCACAGAATGCTCTTCCTAGTATTATTATTGTGATCATTTGCTTCTATATGTTATTTTATTAGTTTGCTCCACTGAACGATTTCTCTCCTTTTTAAATAGTCAGAACAAAATCATTTTAATGATTATAGATTTTTGTATAGTTTGAAATCTGGTACTGAATTCTTTCCTTTTTACTTTTTTCCCACCATTACCCTATGGATTTTTTGCCTTTTTTTGTTCTGCATGGATTTTATCATTATTATTTCCTCCTCTATCAGGTAGGGCTTTTTTGGGTCCAGTTTAAACAGCACTGAATAAATAAATTGAATAAGTAAACTTAGGCTTCTTAATTAAGTGGCTTACTTCATTTAGTATTGTTAATTAGTTCATTTACTAGTATTGTCACTTTTTATTATATTGGCATAACCTATTTTTTTTCAGTTATTTAGACTTATATTTTTCAGTCTCTTTTATAGTTGAATTCATATGGTTTCTTTTTATCTATTCCATCTCTAATTTTTATTCACCAAAATATTTCTATTCTTTATCTCATTATAACACAAAGATGAACTTGATTTTTAGGGATTGCAGATTTTACTAAGCTGGAAAAGCTTCAGGTGGCCCACAGTCTGTTGTTCAAGGACCAGAGAATCAATCAACCATTGGGTGATTAATCTTTTCATTGTCTATGACAGCTCATAAAACAGAAATACAAATTGGCCTTCACTTTTAGGCAAATCCCCAGCAGAGTGACAAGGAAAATATAAAGATGACAAGAATAATAGTTTGGGGACAATCTATAATATTCATTTAGCTTTTGGAACTCCACAAACAAAGGTATTGAATGTAAATACTCATGGTTGGAATGGAATCATATCCCTGTTGAAATTCACTCTCTAAATGAAACCAGAAACAAAGAAGTTTGGCTTATAGGTTCTTCAATGAGGGACAAATGGAGGATGGGAAAATACTTGTTTCTTTGTAAACCCGAAGGCATCAAGAACGATTATTTCATGAAATAGTTTAAACACTTCATCTTGGAGTGCTTTTGTGGTAAACGATCACTTCCACTGGCCTCCATTGCTCTAGGACCGAATATGAACTCCTTGGTTTGACTTAGGCCTTCACCTATCCTTCTTGCTCCTGCACTCTGTGATCTTGACAAATTGATCTTCCTTCTGTTCCCAGCACCTGACCCTCCATTTCTATTCTTTTGTACCTTTGTGAATGTCCTCCATCCCTAGAACGTGTACTCTCCTCATCTCTTCTCCTAGCATCTCTCCTTTCTTCTGTCTTTTAGCATCCTTTTCCTTCTTCAAGACCCAGCTCAAGCATAACATGAAATCAACAGCTGGTGCTTTCCCTCACAAACTTTCTTGCATTCAACTATTTTGTATTGATTTTCTTTATATTTATTCTGTACATATTTATATAGGTACTGTTTCTTCAAAGACCTCAGACTAAAAATACTTCTGTCTTAGACCACTGCAGATTTGGGTCCTGTGATGAACCCTTAACCTCTCCTATCTTTAATTTTCTGATCTATAAATCAGGAAAGTGGGAGCTTTTATTTACAGAGTATCAAAAATGATAACATTCTCGAAGAAATGTCTGAGACTTGGAAAGCACCATATGAATGTGTGTTGGTAAAATATGAACTTCTGAAAGACAGGTTTGTTTTCTATTATTGTTTTTATATCTCTAGTAAATAGCTTAGGACCTTGCAAACAGCAGGCATTTAATAAATACTTATTGAATTGAATTGAACTGGATTAGAATGAGAGATTAGATAGATTTGTATCTATCTATCTATCTATCTATCTATCTACCTATCTATGTGCATACATACGTATGTATATTTCTCTGCCTCTGTCTCTGTTTCTCTCTCAATCTCTTCTCTGTTTTTTTTTTCTCTCTCAGTCTCCCTCCTTCCCTCCCCCTTCTCTTTCCCCCTCATCTCTTTCTATTTCTCTGTCTCTGTCTTTGGCTATCTGTCTATTTCTCTCTGTCTCTTTCTCTGTCTCTCTCTGTCTCTCTGTCTCTGTCTCTGTCTCTTTTTCCCCACATCTCTTTCTGTTTCTCCATCTCTGACTCTCTGTCTCTTAGTCTTTCTGTCTCTATCTCCCTCCCTCCTTCTCCATCTCTCTCTTCCTCCCTCTGCTTCCCTCCCTCCCTCTCTCCTTTTCTTTCTCTTTCTCTTTCCCTCTCTCTTTCTGTTTCTCTGTTTCTGTGTCTCTCTCTTAGTCTCTCTGTCTCTGTCTCTTAGTCTCTCTATCTCTGTCTCTGTCTCTCTCTGCCCTATTATTCTTTGCCAGCATCCTAAGCACTCTGCAAAATGTAAATTACATCAGGGTCAGTTTCTGGACTTTTGACTCCAAATCTCAACTGGACCGCCCTTTTAAAGCTTTTAAACCATATTCCTCCATTATTTTTCTGTGTGATTATGCTATATACATAGAATATAAATCTAGACCCACACTGTTAATATTTCCAGGCGCAATCTTCCCTATCCCAGGACCAGCTTAATATGGCTTAAAGCATAAGATTGTTAGATGTACTTTTGGTGCTTTGAGGACAGATATATTTGGTCTGGATTTTGAAAGCTGTAGAAGCTAGTTTAAAAGGTAATCAGCAGTGTGGTTGATATTACACTTTACTAAAGTAAAAAAAAAAAAAAAAAGAAAAAGAAAGGGAAAAAAAAAAAGAATTTTCAGTGCTTCTTCTCTGAGTTCAATCAACTGTAGTTGAAAGAAAGGGTGTGTGTGTGTGTGTGTGTGTGTGTGTGTGTGTGTGTGTGTGTGTGACTAGAATAACTCTGAAACCTAGCAATTTTGGCTCACTCTGTTTCCTATCAGGCAAGTGAGCTCAGGGAATAAACTCTCCCAAATGTATATATCAAGGAACTGCAACCAGCAGGTTTATAGATTTTGGCTACTGCCAGTTCCTTTCTGCATAGGCCACAGTAAAGATGCACAGGGTCAAAAAAGAAGCATTTAAGCACTAGAGACATTCTAAGCTTGACTCTCTGCCAAAAGATTGCTTAATGAATGAAAAAAAATTGGGGTCTTCTCATGGTATTAAGGCAGTCTCTGCAAATATCCTGACATTTAGCTTGGTATTCAACTGAGATGTTGAATATTTGTCATCTCCCCAAAATGACTTGAATCATATTACAATTCTTTGGTATGTGTGGTTGGCTTAGCTGCAGGTGTTTGCTGCTGGTAGCTTAGCTCAGAAAACACAAACATATGGTTATGAAATTTAAATACACACATACACACACACACACACACACACACATATATATATATGACTTTAACTTATTCATATTGATTTGAATAAATTTAAGAAATCATCCTTTTGAAAATCCATCAATATGCTCACTTTATAGCTGTGTTTATAAAGAATCTGGATGAAAAACACGAAATCCAGTCGGTCTGCTTAGTTTTGTCTACACAATGCCAAACACCTGGGTTTTTGGAAACATCTGGATGTTTGGTTTTCCAAAACATCTGCAGTTTGGACTGCATTTTTATTTTTGCATTTCACCCAGATATTTGAACATCAGAGTAACCCAGCTCAAATTTTCTCCATGGGTTATTTTTACTCTCTTTGATATAACATTCACTAACAAAAACAAGAATATAATAATTACTACTTTGGGAAACTCTTTTCTTCCTTCTAGCACAGAATTCTATTTTGATAGAAACCCCAAGGAGCATGATTTCCAACCTTGATGTTGACCTCAAAGATTATATATATTTTAATTAGGCTTTTGGTATTTGTGAATTTATCTAAACCTACTTAAGCTAATCAACTCAGCTTCATGGATTAACAAGTTATATGTTTGTTATCAGGTGTATGAAGTGTCACTTCTTATTGGTTCTAAATATATCTCTTCCAAGTTTACCAGAGCCTTCTTGTAATAATTCTAAATCATGTTTATATAATACTTTGTGGTAACAATGACCCTTCCTCATATACCTGTAATATCAAGATCATTTCTCCTATTTTCCAGATGAGAACCTGTATTTCAGAGATCCTCCCTTCTCTATTACTTGGGTCATACAACTAGAATTCTCAGAACAAGAGTTCCACCTAGTCTTCTGGCTTTACCTCCTATGGTTTTTCTTTTTCTATAATAAGAGAGTCTTAATTTGGAGTATGTTAAATTGTTTAAAAATATTCTGATAATTTCACAATAATTAGAATCCTGTGTAATTTATTTATGATTTTAAACATATGATCTTGAAAAGGGAATCCGTTGCTTCATTAGACTTTCCCTCTGAATTCATCTCCAGTCTATCCTGTCTATATTTGGTTGGTACATATCTGTGTCCATGTTGTCTTCCCCATTAGAATATGAGGTTCTTGAGAAAAGGGTCTGTTTTTGCCTCTTTATGTGTCCCCAGTGCTTGAGACAGTGCTTGACACACAGTAGGTGTTTAATAAATGTTTATGTTTTCATACTGTCAGAAAGGGTCCATGACCCAATAAGGGTTAAATCCCTTGTATACTACATCAGCCGCTGTAGATTATCAAGAATTTATGGGCAAGTCAAGGTTCATCCCAACCAGAGCCTTCATGTTCCCAATCTAAGAAATGAATGATAATAATAATCATGACGCTTTGTTCCTTTGATGAACCTGGATGATTCTTTGTTTTTAGTACTCTGTGCTGTAATACAGTTCCCCACCCCATCCAAGGTACATAAGCTTGATAGGGCCAGCATTTTCTGATGCAGCTCATTTTTTTCCCATTTACAACATGTGGAAGTTTTATCTAAAAGAGGGAGAATTGGAATCTGATTGACCCCAGACTTGGTTTCCCTGGTCATCTAGGAAGGGGCATAAAAAAAACCCTACCTACTTTTTAAGGGCTTAGGTGACCAGAGGCAGACTCTCAGACTTGCTACCTAATAGCACTTGAGTCACCCTATCATGATGACTTGTTGTGTTGTGTTGTGTTGTGTCGTGTTGTGTTGTGTCCAAAAAAGCCAGATGCCATTGTTTTCTTGTTTTGTGTCCTCCCTGTGATAGGGTAAAGAAAATCTCCTTTTGTTCAATGACTTATGAGTGTCTCACTTTGACCAAGGCTCAAACTTGATTTGAGGGCATTGATGTCAATATCAGCCAGTATGGATTGTCCATTTTCTCCCATATATTCTCCATGGGGATAGTAGTATGGAGGGAGTCACCAATATCCTTCTCTGTTACTCAAATGAGCTATTATTTGTAATGCCTTTTTGAAAACCTTAAAGTGCTATGTAAATGTTATCATTAACTACTATTAACTTGTATAGAATAATAGATTTCTAGAATTTCTAGATTCAGGTGCATGATAAGTCAAAGAATGGCATAGTATTTCCTACTTTCAAAAACCTTTCTGCTGAGTCTGGTGTTCCTCAAGCCTTTCTGCTATAGCTGCCTGACCATTATGACACCCAGATCCTCCTTTCCAGTTGTAGTTGGTGGGTTGGAGCGTAGTTTTGTGTAATTGGGGATGTAGATACTTTTCTCTATTTTTAAATTTTATCCTTTCCCATCCCCAAAGCTCTTTCTGTCTCTCTATATTTCTCTATCTTTCTTTCTCCCACTTTCTTTGTTTCTACCTCTTTCGTCTTCTCTTTCTCTATTCTTTCTTTTATCCCTCCTTCCCTTCCTCTCTTCTTTTCCTTCCTTCCCTCCTTCCCCCGACCTGTAGAACCCTGCCAAATGTTCCAACAGCTTGTGCATGTGTGGTTGCCATCTCCCCCTATGAATTAGATATCACCCTGAGCACTTGCACACTTGAAGATGGGTCCAAGCCTAGAGCAAATCTCTCAGTGAAAGTGTTTCTCTCCCTTTCTCATTATAACCACAAACTGGATCACATAGTTAAGCTTTTTCCCTTCTTATCACTATCACATCTCCTGGGATGGGATGGGAAAATCCCCTGGGATTTTCCCAAAATCATTGTTTGCTCATCAAAAGCAACAAAATTGAATGCTATGAGTAAAAATAAAAGAAATAAAAATAATCATGCAGAAATCTGTTGTGAATTAGAGAATGTCAATCCTGTCTTGAAAGCAGAAAGGGATCTCAGAAGTGTCTAATCCAATTGCCTCATTTTACAGATAAATGATTGAGTTTCAATGACCTGCTTAGAATCATATGGGTAGTAGTAAGTGGCAATCAAACTTTGAACATGGGTCCTTTGACTTTGAATTCAATTTTTTTTTTCTCTTGGACTTTTTAAAATTCTGTATTCTCTGGCTGGCTCTTTCCCACATAGTGTTGTGCTCATCTCTAAGAACACCCACAGATGAGTTAGCCATAATTTTCTTTACAGAAGATGTGCTGCTCCTTGTCCCCTTCTCTCTTTTTCTTGTGTTTATTGATACTATGTGTGGTTATTTCTTCCCCACCAACTTGTCTATTATGGAAATGACATGCAGAGATTTGTAGTTTTGAGGGTTCCCCTCTGTACAGCTGATCTTATTAATAGAGGCTAAAATGACTATTTGCTAGTCTTGGCATTGTGACTGTTGGTGTATATAGCTGGCCAAGAATCACATAATTTCTTCCTCAGGTTTCTTAAAATTGTTGGGTGAATTCCAACCTGTTCCAGTTAGTGGGTTTAAAATATTTTGTATTTGCACTAATTCTAAAGATAATTAGGGAAATAAAAGTCGCCTTAATGTCTTATAAAGTAAAAAGAAATTCCAGCCAATCTTTCTTCTATCTTATTGTTATCTCTAAGCACACTTTTTTTTTAATTTTGAAGGGGCAAGGGAACAAGCATTTATTAAGCACCTACTATATCCAGATGCTGTACTTTTTTTTTTTTTTAAACAAATCTTATCTCATCAGAGCCCTACAAGGTCAGAAGCAAAACACTGGTGACAAGGGAAAGGGGGAAAGAAAAGACATAAGTATAACTTTGGGAAAATAATGCAGTGAGAAATGCAGAGTTTATATATATATATATATATATATATATGTTTGTTTGTTTGTTTGTTTGTTTTGCTGAGGCAATTGAGATAAAGTGATTTGCCCAGGGTCACACAGCTAGGAAGTATTAAGTGTCTGAGGTCAAATTTAAACTCAGGTCCTCCTGACTTCAGGGCTAGTGCTCTATCCACTGTGCCATCTATCTGTCCCCAGAATTAATCATTTTAAGTGGAAATGTGAATGGCATGGATTCTCCCATAAAACAAAAGTGGATAGCAGACTGGATTCAAAGCTAGAATCCTACAATATGTTGTTTGCAAGAAACATATTTAAAGCAAAGTGATACATACAGAATAAACATAAAAAGCTGGGGGCAGCTAGGTGGCACAGTAGATAGAGCACCAGCCCTGAATTCAGGAGGACCCGAGTTCAATTCTGGTCTCAGATACTTAACACTTCCTAGCTATGTGACCCTGGGCAAGTCACTTAACCCCACTTTTCCCTCCGGGGGGGGGGGAAAGATAAAAAGCTGGAGCAAAACCTGTTATATTTCAGCTGAAGTGAAAAAAAGTAGGAGTAGCAATCCTGATCTCAGATAAAGCCAAAGCAAAAATAGTATAAAAGCATAAAGTATAAAAAAAGTATAAAGGGCTGAAACTCTGAGTAGGTGTACTTGGACAACCGAGCACTTAAGGCTAATTACTTATTGGACAATACTCTATTAGAATATGCTTAGAAAATGTCCCTTCCCACTATTCTGTGCTGGTTCAATCATTTGGTATATACAGAAAATTATAGGAGGGACTAGGGGGTGGAGTAAGACTAGCCAGAGTCACTTTTGGTGGGAGAGGAAGAGAAGAAAGGTAGTGGAGATCCTGCATCAATTCATTTCCCTTGTACCCCTAAAGACCAAGAATAAAGACCAAGGCCTTTTGCTTATCCTGACTCTGGCTGATTCTAAGGTATCCAGGGTGCTAACTTGGTCCTCACACTAAAGGATACCATAATGATGTAATCTTAATACTAAACATTTCTGTACCAAGTGGTATAGCATCCAAATTCCCAGAGAAGAAGTTAAGAGAACTGCAAGAAGAAATAAACAGCAAAACTATACTAGTGAGGGATCTCAACCTCATTCTCTCAGAACTAGATAAGTCAAATTACAAAATAAACAAGAAAGTAGTTGAGATAAATAGAATTTTATAAAAGTTAAGCCTGATAGACCTTTGGAGAAAACTTATTTTTTTCTCAGAAGTACATGGAATCTACACAAAACTGACCATGTATTAGGACATAAAAACCTCAGAATTAAATGCAAAAAGGAAGAAATAGTAAATGCATCTTTTTTCAGATCATGATGCAGTAAAAATTACATGTAATAAAGGGCTAGGAGAAAATAGACCAAAAAATAAATAGAAACTAAATAATTTTATCCTAAAGAATGAATGGATGAAACAACACACATAGACACAATTGATAATTTCATCCAGGAAAATGACAGAAATGAGACAGCATACCAAAATTTATGGGATACAGCCAAAACAGTTCATAGAGGAAGTTTTATATCTCTACATGCTTACCTGCATATAACAGAGAAAGAGAAGATCAATGAATTGGGCATGCAAATGAAAAAGCTAGAGGAAGAAAACCAATTTAAAACCCCCATTAAATACCACATTTGAAATTCTGAAAGTAAAAGAAGAAATTAATAAAATTGAAAATAAGAAAAAAATTGAACTAATAAACAAAACTGAGTCAATTGTATAAAAAACCCAACAAAGTAGATAAATCTTTAATTTGATTAGAAAAAGGAAGGAAGAAAATCAAATTGTTAGTATCAAAAATGAAAAGGGTGGACTTTCCATCAATGGACAGGAAGTTGAGCAATAATTTGGAACTTTTTTACCCAACTTTATGCCAATAAATCTGATAATCTAAGTGAAATGGATTAAAACTAACAAAAATATAGATTGCCTAGATTAACAGGAGGAGGAAATAAATTACTTGAATAGTTCTATTTTAGAAAAATAATTGAACAAACTATTAATCAACTCCCTAAGAAAAAATCTCCAGGGCCAGATGGATTTACATGTTAATTCTTTTAAACATTTAAAGAACAATTAATTCCAATATTATGCAAACTATTTGAAAAAATAGGGAAAGAAGCAGTCCTACCAAATCCCTTTTATGACACAGATATGGTGCTGATACCTAAACCAGGTAGGGTCAAAGCAGAGAAAGAAAATTATAGATCAATTTCCTTAATAAATATTGATGCAAAAATCTTAAATAAAATATTAGCAAAGAAATTACAGCAAGTTATCCTCAGGATAATACACCATGATTAAGTAGGATTTATACTAGCAATATAGGGTTGGTTCAATATAAGGAAAACTACTAACATGATTGACTATATCAATATCAAACTAACAAAAATCATCTGATTATCTCAATTGATGCAGAAAAAGCATTTGACAAAATCCAACACCCATTCCTATTAAAAACAGTAGAGAATATGGGAATAAATGGGATTTTCCTTAAAATGATCAGTAGCATCTATTTAAAACATCAGCAAGCATCATATGTAATGGGGATAAAGTAGAACCATTCCCAATAAGATCAAGGATGAAACAAGGTTGCCCACTATCACCATTGCTGTTCAATATAATATTAGAAATGTTAGCTATGGCAATGAGAAGAAAAAGAGATTAAAGGAATTAGAGTAAGTAATGAGGAAACCAAATTATCACTCTTTGCATTTGATATGATGATATACTTAGAGAATACTAGACAATCAACTAAAAAACTACTAGCGCTGCCTCCCGACTCCCGACACAAACAACAGTTTTAGCAAAGTTGCAGGACACAAAATAAAGTCACATAAATCATTAGCATTTTTATGTGTTAGTTCATATGAACTAAAAAAGTTAGCAGCAAGAGCTACAAAGAGAAATTCCATTTAAAATATTTGTAGATAATATAAAATATTTGGGAGTCTACCTGTCAAGGCAAAATTAGAAACTATATGAACACTGTAAGAAATGACCAGCAGGATGATTTCAGAAAGACCTGGAGAGACTTACATGAACTGATGCTGAGTGAAATGAGCAGGTCCAGAAGATTGTTATATACTTCAACAACAGTACTATATGATGATCAATTCTGATAGTCGAGGCCCTCTCCAACAATGAGATGAACCAAATCAGTTCCAATAGAGCAGTAATGAACTGAACCAGCTACACCCAGTGAAAGAACTCTGGGAGTTGACTATGAACCACTATATAGAATTCCCAATCCCTATATTTTTGTCTGCCTACATTTTTTATTTCTTCCACAGGCTAATTGTACACTGTCTCAAAGTCTGATTCTTTTTTTTACAGAAAAATAACTGTTTGGACATGTATACATATATTGTGTTTAACTTATACTTTAACATATTTAACATGTATTGGTCAACCTGCCATCTGGGGGAAGGGGTAGGGGGAAGGAGGGGAAAAGTTAGAACAAAAGATTTTGCAATTTTCAATGATGGAAAATTACCTATGCATAAAATTTTTGTAAATATTAAATAAATAAATAAATAATTTTTAAAAAAATGTATGAACACAATTACAAACATTGTCTACACCAATAAAGTCAGATCTAATCAATTGGAAAAAATATCAAGTGCTCATGGGTAGGCTGAGCTAATATAATAAAAAGGAAAATACTACCTAAATTAATCTACTTAATGCCATACAAGTCATACTCCCAAGAAATTATTTTACAGATCTAGAAAAAATAATCAAGTTCATCTGGAGGAAGAAAAGGTCAAGAATTTAAAAGGAATTAAAGAAAAAAATGCGAATGACGATGGCCTAATTGTAACAGACCTAAAACTGTGTTATAAAGCATCAGTTATCAAAACCATTTGGTGGTGGTTAAGAAATAGAATAGTTAATCAGTGGAATAGGTTAGGTTCACAAGACACAATAGTTAATGACTATAATGATTTAATGTTTGATAAACCCAAAGACACAGCTTTTGAGATAAGAACTCACTATTTGACAAAAATTGATGGGAAAATTGGAAATTTATATGGAAGAAACTAGGGCATTTATCCATACCTAACATCCTATACCAAAATAAGATCAAAATGTTTCATGATTTACACATAAAAAGTGATGCTATAAACAATTAGAAGAACAAAGGACAATATACTTCTCAGATCTGTGGAGAAGGAAGGAATTTTTGGCCAAAGAAGAACTAGAATGCATTATGGAATACAAAATGTATAATTTTGATTATATTAAGTTTAAAAGTTTTTGTATAAACAAAACCAATACAGACAAGATTAAAAGGGAAGCAATAAACTGAAAAAAGTTTTTATATTCAAGGTTTCTGATAAAGGACTCATTTCTAAAATATATGGAGAATTGACTCAAATTTATAAGAAATCAAGCCATTCTCCAAATGGTCAAAGGATATGAACAGACAATTTTCAGATGAAGAAATTAAAACCAATTATAGTCTATAGTCAAGGGAATTGGGTTCCAGTTCCATCTATAATCTCTATTAATTTTGTGACTTTGACTAATTTACTTGCTTCTCTCCCTGGAGTTTAGTTTTCTTATGAGAGATTGGACCTTATGACCTTTAAGGTCCCTTCCAGTTTTCAATCTATGATCATCAGATGGCTAATTCTTTTTTTAATTTTAATAGTATTTTATTTTTCCAAATATATACAAAGATAGTTTTAACATTCAAATTTGAAAATTTTGTGTTCAAATTTTTCTCCCTCTTTTCCCTCTTCCTTTATTCCCAAGATAGCAAGCAATCTGATGTAAGTTAGACATGTGCAATTCTTCTAAACATATTTCCATATTCATCATGAAGTGTAAGAAAAAAAAAGTTCATAAAGGAAAACAGTAAGAAAGAAAAACAAACAAACAACAACAACAATAATAACAAAAGGTGAAAATATAATGTTTTCATTCACATCCAGTCTCCATAGTTTTCTCTCTGGATGCAGATGGCACTTTCTATCACAAGTTTATTGAAATTACAGTTGACATTCTTTATTTGGCTTCCTGTGAGTGGATAGAGCATGAGTAGAGTTGGATGTCTTTAGCTCAAATCTTGTGTCTGTCACTTAAGATCAAGACTTAGAGCTAGAAGATATTTTATCTTTATTTATATTTTATCTTTATTTATTTTCTGAGACAATTGGGGTTAAGTGACTTGCTCAGGATCCCACAGCTAGGAAATGTTAAATGTCTGAGGCCAGATTTGAACTCAGATCCTCCTGACTTCAGGGCTGGTGCTTTAATCCACTAAACCAACTAGTTGCCCCAAGAAGAGACTTTAGAGACCATCTAGTCTAATGCCTCTTTTTACAAATCAAGAAACTGAGGCTGTAAGAAGGAGAATTATTACCCAAAAGTTGTAGTTATCAGAAATGGGGATTTTAACCTGATTCTTAATGCAATTTCCTCTTCATTGCATGAACCTTCCTTGTGCTGGTTGTGTGGCATGAGCAAGTCATTTAATTTTCTTAGACTCATTTTCCTCTGTTGTAAAATGGGGATAATGATAAGTCAGGAAGTGTCATGAGGGAATGTTTTGATAAACCTTCAAGTAGTAGTTAAAGGGGAATTCATTTAGTCATTTAGTAAGTATATAAGTATTTATTAAATGCCTATGTTATACCATCATCATTACTATTTCATATTTAAAGAAATCTATTATTAGCTTTCATGTCCTTTGCTAGGAGCTCTTCACATTTTTGGGGGACTATTTATGTTTTTCTTTTTCGTTGAGCATGCAGTTTTTTTAATTAACAATATCTAAAGAATGTATTTTTTGATAACTTTTTGAAACAGATTTTATGTTGGGATTTAGATCGAATGCAATAACCAATCTAAATTTCTAAGGATTAATGACAAAATGTTTTCTATGTAGATGCATAATGGGATACAGGATGAGCAATTTACTTCCTGTGCTATCTGATTTTTATCTGTTTTCTTTCTTCACTATCAAATTCTCTTTGTCAGGGCAGTTAGGTGGCGCAGTGGATAGAGCACCAGCCCTGAATTCAGGAGGACCCGAATTCAAATCTGGTCTCAGACACTTAACACTTCCTAGCTGTGTGACCCTGGGCAAGTCACTTAACCCCAGCCTCAGGAAAAAAAAAAAAAAGAAAGAAAACAAACAAATTCTCTTTGGTATTTTAAAAATACTGGGGCATAAGAAATGATATTAATTAAGTGCCTGACATATACACAGTAGGTGCTTGTTTCTTTTCTTCCTGTCTTAGTTATTCTTTCAATATTAGCTCTATTCATTTTTATTTTGTGAACCTGAGGGGCATTTATGATTATAGCAAGCATTGATAATATGCAAAATCAAACCATTAAAGATATTATTAGTCCAGTGCCTTATAACTTTTGTTGAATGGCAGAAATTAGATATGGATCCACACTTAACACCATATACCAAGATAAGATCAAAATGGGTCCATGATTTAGGCATAAAGAATGAGATCATAAACAAATTAGAGGAACAGAGGATAGTCTACCTCTCAGACCTGTGGAAGAGGAAGGAATTTATGACCAGAGGAGAACTAGAGATCATTATCGATCACAAAATAGAAGATTTTAATTACATCAAACTAAAAAGTTTCTGTACAAACAATACTAATGCAAACAAGATTAGAAGGGAAGTAACAAATTGGGAAAATATTTTTACAATTAAAAATTCTGATAAAGGTCTCATTTCCAAAATATATAGAGAACTGACCCTAATTTATAAGAAATTGAACCATTCTCCAATTGATAAATGGTCAAAGGATATGAACAGACAATTCTCAGATGAGGAAATTGAAACTATTTCCACTCATATGAAAGAGTGTTCCGAATCACTACTGATCAGAGAAATGCAAATTAAGACAACTCTGAGATACCACTACTCACCTGTCAGATTGGCTAAGATGACAGGAACAAATAATGATGAATGTTGGAGGGGATGTGGGAAAACTGGGACACTAATACATTGTTGGTGGAGTTGTGAAAGAATCCAACCATTCTGGAGAGCAATTTGGAAATTATGCTCAAAAAGTTATCAAACTGTGCATACTCTTTGACCCAGCATTGCTGCTATTGCGCTTATATCCCAAAGAAATACTAAAGAGCGGAGAGGGACCTGTATGTGCCAAAATGTTTGTGGCAGCTCTTTTCATAGCGGCTAGAAACTGGAAGATGAATGGATGTCCATCAATTGGAGAATGGTTGGGTAAATTATGGTATATGAAGGTTATGGAATATTATTGCTCTGTAAGAAATGACCAGCAGGACGAATACAGAGAGGCTTGGAGAGACTTACATGAACTGATGCTGAGTGAAATGAACAGAACTAGAAGATCACTGTACACTTCAATGCTGTATGAAGATATATTCTGATGGAAGTGGAAATCTTCAACATAAAGAAGATCCAACTCACTTCCAGTTGATCAATGATGGACAGAAACAACTACACTCAGAGAAGGAACACTGGGAAGTGAATGTAAATTGTTAGCACTACTGTCTATCTACCCAGGTTACTTATACCTTTGGAATCTAATACTTAACGTGCAACAAGAAGATTGGATTTACACACATATATTGTATCTAGGTTATACTGTAACACATGTAAAATGTATGGGATTGCCTGTCATCTAGGGAAGGGAGTAGAGAGAGGGAGGGGAAAATTTGGAAAAATAAATACAAGGGATAATGTTATTTTAAAAATTACTCATGCATATATACTGTCAAAATTTTTTTATAATTATAAAATTAAAAAAAATAAAATAATAACTTTTGTTGAATTGGTTTGAAAGTCAATTCATACAGGATTCCAAAGTAAGTGAGCAAAGAACAGGGATGAAATGAATGAGACAGGTTAGCAACTTCAGCTACATAACAGGGACAATCAGAACACCTGTTTCCAGGTTAGAATCTGAGGGATGTTTTGACTGCTCTTCTTACAGTAACTAGAAATTTAACTGTTATCCAAGCTGATTGCCTGTAAAAAAAAAATAGTAGGCAGGGCTTTAATTTAAGCGATTTGATATAACATAGAAGATTTAGTGATTGGTTAATAGGATTTCTGGGCAGAATAAATTACAGAAGAGATAATGCTTGAAAATCATTAAATATGTGAGAAGAGCAGCTAGCTGGCATAGTGGACAGAACACTAGGCTTGGAATCAAGAAGATTCAGCTTTATGAATTCAAATCCTGCCTCAGACTCTTACTATGTGTGTAATCTTGTACAAGTCACTTAATCCTGTTTGCTTCAGTTCCTCATCTGTAAAATGATCTGGAGAAGGAAATGGCAAACCATTTCAATGTCTTTGCCAAGAAAACCCCAAGTGGGGTCATGAAAGTCACACAGGATTGAAATGACTCAACACTATGTTCAGCATATGAAGAAAAATTCTATAGAAAAGGGTGAGCAGAATTTTTACAGAAGGCAATAGGAATTTAGAGTAGATTTTAGGGAAAAAAACTTTCTAACTTAGTTGGAGAATTGCCTGGAGGTATATCGTAACCCAGGGTGATACAGTTAGTAACTGTCTATAACCAACCAATGGCTAACTTCTTTTTTAATTCCATCAAAGGTTGGAGTTGGAATGAGACTCAGAAAGGGCTCACAGAGTAAAAATACTTTTTACATTTTGCTTAAGACATTAACATCGTCTTGTCACAGTAAGTTTCCTGGTTATTCTGCATTTTTATCAACTAGACTTAATTTTTTCTTTTTGATCAGATAGTTTTGATCAGTTCCATCTTGAGAGAGAAAAATGGGGGGGATCAAGCACTTAAAATAGGGGTAATCCATGGATGATTTCTTGTCCATGTTCTTGGAAAAGAAATAATCCTACTTTGATTTTTCTATCTTTATTTTCACTAACCATTAATTTATTTTATTTTTATTTTATGTATTTAAAAAACATTATGAAAGGTGGTCTATGACACACCTAAAAATTGAGAACCTCTGGCTTTAAATGTGTCATCAAAGGAAATGTTTCTCTGGATATTTCATGGATGTGATAGCTAGATACTAATTAGAATAGCACGACTTGGGACATAAGTCTGCTAAGAAGCAAAGTAGAATGTAGAATTTTTTTTTCTTTTTCTTTTTCTTTCTTTCTTTCTTTTCTTTTCTTTTTTTTTTTAAAGCTTCTTATCGGTGGTAAATATTATACCTGTTATGGTTCAGGAATGCTGGGAATTTCAAGCTGTTGGTTTAGTCAGAGTTGAACTAAAATGGGCTCTCTGGGAATTGTGTTGCTGCCTCCCCTTATTTAAGTGGTCCTTAGCTGAGACTCCTCAGCTGAGACTCTTGATATCACACAATTGGGATATCAGCATCCTCCTGGAAAAATGTCTTCGCCTCTTCCACTAATGATTGTGTTTTCATATCAAAGTGTCCTTGCTTTAACTCCCAGCTGTGATGGCTTCTTCACAAAATATGGAGGAATGTAAGCACTGGGGAGAAAGAATTGAACCTACTACTAACAAGTTTCATAGAAACTTGCACAACTTCAGTAAGGAGAGCTGCTGCTTACATGTTCTTTAGAAATGAACGAACCGATTATGTCCATACAAAAACAAAATTCTGGCTTTCTTTTCTTTCCCATGATCTGCCCTGTCCTGAAGGAAACTGGACCAGTATTTGGATGGAATTTTTTAAAATGGTCTATCTTGCCTTCTTAAGGGTTACAAGATATATCCCATCCTTAACCATGGGTAGATATGGGAGAAAGGTGATTGCAACTTCGTCCAAATAAAAGTGAGATTTTGAAATCATGCCTATTTTATGACAAATTTAATCCATTAAGTTTTGAGTCACTTAATTTCTTACACACCAGACATGTTGTTTTGTAAGAGCTGTTCCCTATCAAAGAAATCTTTGAGTCTTTTGTCTTAAAATGAGGAAGTCACATTTTTGCCAAGAGTAAATGAGCTTGAGAGCCAAGAGGCCCTGAGCTTAAGTTGAAATTGAAAACCCATGTTTAAGAATACTTCAAACTTGGCAAAACCTGTTGTTTTGGAAAATAATAATCTGTTTTTGAGTAATGGACTTCTTGACACTGAGCAGGAGAGTTTAAGAGGCAATGGAATAATTATTACAGATGGACATAGGGATGACAATTAATCTCTTAGGAATCACCATAGACTTTTTGAAAAGTTCAGAATGATTTTTTAAAAATATATCTTGCCAACTTGTATATGAAGTTGATAAATGGTATAAAGAATTTATGATTTATGAATTTATGATTTCCTTTTCTATCTGTCTGCTACTATCACTTCAGAAGCCACAAAAGACTGAGGACCATTTTGTTTCATAAAATGTCATGACCTTAGAATCTATTATCAAATGGTCAGCCTACTAGTGATAAACTTGTCTGTACTTGAATATGCTGATTCTTGGAAATCAGAGTCTCTTCACGGACTTTATAACATGTGAAGCATTTTTAAGGTGATAGAAATCACCAACAGAGCTGTGCTTGCTAGCCTAGTCTTTGAGAAGCTAGGATTATTTCCATACTATAATTAGTCATCAAAATAGGATTTAGCTCCTCTTCACACTGGATGAATTTCCTGAAGTATACATATGGGAGGACATTGACAAACATCTCAAGGGATAATCAGGTATATATGAACTGTGTGATTTGTATCTTTAGAAAGAACATTGTCATAAACAAACTCACAGATTTATTGGAATAACAGAGTATTCATATGAAGTAGTTGAATTTTCCTTGCTTTAGACTTAATTTATTTACAGATATGGAAATTATTATCACATTCATCTATTTCATTTTTCCATCATTGTAATATATAAATTATTGTCAGTTTTGCTTACTTTGCACTTTTTTCATCATTGAAAGAAAACTTTATTTAAGTCCTCTTTTATAATCAAGTAGATATGGTTTTTTTCCTTAAAATAGGGTTTTATTTTTTTCCAAATTATATGTAAAGATAATTTTCACTTGAAATAGAAATTTATTGCTATATATTTTGAATCCTATCTTATATTCTGTGCATATAGCCAGATTTTCTTTTGGGGGGGGGTTCCTTATTTTGTATTTAAATTTTAAATAAATAAAGAAAAGAAAAAAACCTATCTAAATAAGTTTCCAGTTTTCACACATTTCCAACATTTATGATTTCCCTTTTCTGTCATATTAGCTAATCTGAGAGTTGTGAGGAGATACACTCTTGTAATTTACATTTCTCTAATCAATAGCTATTTGGATCATTTTTATATGACCTACAGATAATTTAATTTCTCCATCTGAAAGCTGCCTCTTCATATCCTTGGACCATTCTGGAATTGACTCAACTCTTTACATATTTTAGAAAGAAGGCCTTTATCAGAAACATTTGCTGTAAAAATTGCTTCCCATCTTTCTGCTTTCTTCATAATCTTTTTTGCATTGGTTTTGTTTGTGTAAAAACTTTTTAAATTTAATATAATCAAAATCATATAGCCAGACAATTTTTCTTTGCATTTTCTTTTTGTCGATTCCCTTGATATTCTTGACTTTCACATATTTTTGTTATATTTTTTTCTAGCTTTATAAAATATGTTTTGGTAGTTTGATTGGTATAGCACTTAAGTTAATTTAAGTAGAATTGTTATTTTTGTTACATTGCCTTGGTCTATCCATGAACAATTAATATATTTCCAGTTGTTTATATCTGACTTTATTTGCATGAAAGATGTTATGTATTGTGTTCATTTAGTTCCTGGGTTGGTCTTGGCAGGTAGACTCCTAAGTATTTTATATTGTTTACAGTTATTTTAAATGTGAATTTCTCTTTTTATCTCTTGCTAATGAGCTTTGTTGGTAATGAATAGAAATTCTTATGATTTATATGGCTTTATTTATATCCAGGGACTAGCTAAAGTTGTTAATTACTTCTAGTAGTTTCACTTTCTAAGTAAACCATAATATCATCAGCAAAGAGTGATAGTTTTGTCTCCTTATTGCCTATTCTAATTCCTTCAACATTTCTATTATGATAAGAGTGGTGATAATGGGTATCTTTGTTACACCACAGATCTTATTGAGAACATTTCTATCTTATTCCCATTACAGATAATGCTTGTTGATAGTTTTAGATAGATACTATTTATCATTTTAAGAACAATTCCATCTATTCCCAAACTCTTCAATATTTTTAGTAGGAATGGGTACTGTATATTCTCAAAAGTTTTTTTTCTGCATTTATTGATATAATAATATAATTTCTGTCAGATTTATTGTTGATATAGTCAATTATTCCTATATTCTTTATATAAGTCCTACCTGGTCATAGAGAGCTAACTTGCTATAATCTCTTTGCTAACATCAATATTCACTAAAGAAATTTTCTCTCTTGTTTTGGCTCTTTCTGATTTAGGTATCAACACCATATTTATGTCATAAAAGGTATTTGGTAGGACTTCTTCTTTGGCTATATTTTTCCAAATAGTTTATATAATATTGGAATTAATTGTTCTTTAAATGTTTGGTAGAATTCACTTGCAGATCCATCTGATTCTGGAGATTTTTTTCTTAGGGAGTTTCTAAGGGAGTTGATCAATCATTTGTTAAATTTCTTATTCTAAAATGAGGCTATTTAAATATTTTTCTCTTCTGTTAATCAGGGCAATTTATATTTACCAGGTTGTCAGGTTGTCATTATTGCTTTGATTTCTTCTTCATTGGTGGTGAATTCACCTTTTTTATTTTTGATATTGACAATTTGTTTTTGTTTTTTTTTAATCAGATTGACCAAAGGTTCATCTGTTTTATTGTTTTTTTTTTCTCATAAAACCAGCTCTTAGTTTTATTTATTAGTCTGATAGTTTTCTTATTTTCAATTTTTAAAATTTCTCCTTTGACTTTCAGAATTTTTAATGTGGTACTTAAGTGGGAATTTGAAATGGAAATTTGTTCTTTTTTTTTTTTAACTATATGCTTAATTCATTGATCTACTTTTTTTTTTTCTGATTTTTTTTTTTGCAATTGGAGTTAAGTGACTTGCCCAGGGTCACACAGATATGAAATATTAAGTGTCTAAGGCTGGATTTGATCTCAAGTCCTCCTAACTTCAGGGCTGGCACTCTATGTACTGTATCATCTAGCTGCCCCTCATTGACCTACTCTTATCTGTTTTATTCATGAAAGCATTTAGAGACATAAAATTTCCTCTAAGTATCACTTTGGTTGAATCCTATAGATTTTGGTATGTTGTCTCATTATTGCAATTCTCTTTGATGAAATTAATGATTGTGTCTATGGTTTATTTTTGATCCACTCATTTGTTAGGAGTAGAATATTTTATTTCCAATTAATTTTGAATCTATCTTTCATGGCCCTTTGTTATATGAAATTTTTATTGCATCATGATCTGAAAAGAATGATTGAATATTTCTGCCTTTTTGTGTGTGATTGTAAAGTTTAAATACCTTTAACACATGATCATTTTTTTTTTGTATAGGTGCCATGTATCATTGAGAAAAAATGTGTATTTCTTTGAATCCCCATTCAGTTTTCTCCAGAAGTTTATCATAGCTAACTTTTTAAAAATCCCATTCACCCCCTTAAGTTCTTTATTGTTTATTTTGTAGTTAGATTTATCTACTTCTAAAAAAGGGAGGTTAAAATCCCCCTCTAGTATGGTTTTGCCATATATTTCTTCCTGTAACTCATTAAACTTCTCTAAGAAGTTGGATGCTATACCACTTAGTGCATATATATTTAGTATTGATATTACTTCATTGTCTATGGTACTCATTAATAAGATGTAGTTTCCTTCCTTATCTCTTTTAATTAGATCTATTTTTGTTTTTGCTTTGTCTGAGATCAGAATTGCTACTTCTGCTTTTTACTTCATTAAAGCATAATAGATTCTGCTCCAGTCTTTTACTTTTACTCTGTATACATCTCTTCCTCAAATGTATTTCTTGTTTTTTTAAAATTAATTTTATAATTATAATTTTTGACAGTACATATGCATGGGTAATTATTTTTTTTTTACAAGATTATCCCTTGTATTCACTTTTCCAAAATTTCCCCTCCCTCCCTCTACTCTCTCCCCTAGATGACAGGCTATCCCATACATATTAAATGTGTTACAGTATATCCTTAATATAATATATGTGTGTAAAACCAAATTTCTTGTTGCTCGGTAAGAATTGGATTCCGAAGGTATAAGTAACCTGTGTAGAAATACAATAGTGCGATCATTTTACATTCACTTCCCAGTATTCCTTCTCTAGATGTAGCTGTTTCTGTCCATTAATGATCAACTGTAACTGAATTGGATATTCTTTATGTTGAAGATATCCACTTCAATCAGAATATGTATTCATACAGTATCATTTTTGAGGTATATAGTGATCTCCTGGTTCTGCTCCTTTCACTCAGCATTAGTTCATTTAAGTCTCTTTAAGCATCTCTGTATTCCTCCTGCTGGTCATTTCTTACAGAGCACTAATATTCCATAACATTCATATACCATAATTTACCCAACCATTCTCCAATTGATGGGCATCCATTCCAAATGTATTTCTTGTAAACAATGTATTGTATGATTTTGTTTTTTAATCCACTTTGCTATCTGCTTTCATTTTATGGAAGTGTTTTTCCAATTTCCATTCACAGTTATGATTTCTAACTGTATATTTCCCTCTTATCATACTTTCCCTATTTATACTTTTCTCTCCCCTTTCACTCTTTTTCTCATCATTAATACTTTCACTTCTGACCACTGCCTTCTTCAATCTACCCTCCTTTCTGTCAGCACTCCCCCTTTTCTTTTGTCCTTTACCTCTTACTTTCCCGAAGGGTAAGAAATTACTTTATCCAACTGAATGTGTATGTTATTTCCTCTTTGAGCCAAATGTGATGAGAGTAAGGTTCAAACAATGCTCTCTCTTCCCTTCTCTTCTTCTATTGTAATAGGTCCTTCAGGCTTCTTTATGTGATGTAATTCACCCTATTTTCTCTTTTCTGTCTTCTCCCAGTACAATCTCTCTCTCTTTTTTTTTTTTAAATTACCTCAATATCACCTCTAAGTATATTCCTTTTAACCACTCTAATAGACATATAGTTCTTAAGGGTTAAAAATATCATCTCTCAAAGGAACAGTTTAACCTTATTCATTACCTTGTTTTTCTTTTTCCTTCCTGCTTACCTTTTTTATGATTCTCTTGAGTCTTGTGTTCAGCTCTCGTCTTTTCATCAGGAAAGTTTGAAAGTCCCCTATTTCATTGAATGTCTATCTTTTCTTCTGGATTATGCTAAATTTTGCTGGGTAGTTGCTTGTTGATTTTAATTCAAGGTCCTTTATCTTCCAGAATATCATATTTCAAGCCTTCTGATCCTTTAATGTAGAAGTTGCTAAGTCCTAAGTAATCTTGACTGTAGCGCCCTTATATTTGAATTATTTCTTTCTAATTGCTTGTAGCATTTTCTCCTTGACATGATGGTTCTGGAATTTGGCCACAGTATTCTTTGAAGTTTCCATTTTGGCATGTCTATCAGGAAGTATTGGTAGATTCTTTCAATTACTATTTTACCCTCTGGTTTTAGGATATCAGTGCAGTTTTCCCTTATAATTTTTTGAAAGATGCTGTCCAAACTTTTTCCCCACTAAGTAGATCAATAATTTCCCAAGTCAGTTGCTTTTTCCAATGAGGTACTTTTCATTTTCTTCTATTTCTTCATTCTTCTGATTTTGTTCGACTGATTCTTGATATCTCATAGAATCATGAGCTTCTACTTGCCCAATTCTAATTTTTAGGGAATTATTTCCTCAGTAGGTTTTTGTATTTCCTTTTCCATTTGTCCAATTCTACTTTTAAAGGAGTTGTTTTCTTCAGTGATTTTTTTTTTCACATTCTATTTTTTAAGGAATTCTTTTTCAGTCAGTTTTTGTGCTTTCTTTTTCAAGCTTTGACTTGGATGCTGATCTCTGCTGTGGATAAGAACCTTTTGTTGGCTTGTCTATGTTAGGTTCTGCTCCCCTCTTACCCAAGTAAGACAGACCTTTCCTATGATCCTTCTTAGTTATCTTGGGGAGAAAAGTACTTTACCCTACCTTTCAGTGAATTCTATCACTCCAGAATTCTTTTAGACATTTCATTAGCATTTCTAAGGGAAACTGGGCAGAGTTCAGGCAACTTCCTGGCTTTTCCCCACCATCTATGTATAGATGTCTTAATTGTGAAAATGTCGATCTTTGAAAAGCAATCGTGTAGAAGAAATTAGACTCATTCCATTTGGTTTTATCAGGCAGAACTAGGATCAATCAATTAAATGTTTGATATCCCAAAATGATACCTTTTTTAAATAAACCTAGTTCTTCCTTCTGCATGCATTGATCTGAAATGGTGTTTATGTGGAGAAAGAAAAAATTATTGACTGGGAAGAAGTATATTATTTGAGCATTGGAAGGGATCTCCAGATTCATCTAGGTCAACCCATGCAGTGCCTTCAGCTCTTTTTTCATGAGACATCATTGAGAATATGAGAATATCATTGAGTTAATGGTTTCTTTATCTCATATCTCCTAACTTGAGGGACAGAAGATGAGGCGATAGGGCAGGTTTGTAGTGGTGGGAGTTTCTCCTACTTTTAATACTCACATCAAGTCAACAAGTATTTATTGAATACTTATAGTTTCAGGAAGTATACTGGGCTTTGGGTAAAACAAACAAACAAAAAAGTGACCCTTAAGAAGAACTTAATGGGAGGGTTTACTATCTTGAGTTGGAAGAAGGAGGCAAAAACATTATTTATTTCAACATGCTCTCTTTCTGGATCATTTTTCAGTCTATCTCTCATTCGTCTGTTCTCTTCTTTCATAGTAAAACTGATTTCAAAAAGGACCAGAACATATATTTGGAAATTAACTTCTCTGGATAAATAGAAGCCAATCAAATCATAAACAAAATGGGCCCACTGCCCTTGTGTTCAGCTGAAGATTCTATTCCTTGAAATCAGAACTTTTTATAGAATGTCCCCACTAGGCATTTCAAACTATATAATTTTTAATCTGATAAGGATAAGGATAACTTAGACTAAGAGTTCTTTAAGTTTTTTTTTTTTCCCTCATGGACATCTTTAGTGGGAAAGTGAAATTTATGATACCCCTCTCACTTATGTTTTTTTTTAAAAGAATAAAGTAAATTGTGCAATTATATTGAAAGAGGCATCAAAATGCATATGTAAAATAAATGAATGGACCAGTCTAAGAATCTTTGATGTAGACTTTTCAGTTTCTAGAACAGCTTTGTGTAAAACTTTCCAAGGATATTATATAGAATAAAAGTTAAAAAAAAAAAAGCATTGAAGAGAATAACTTAATAAGCCAAATTGTGCATTAAGGAAAATATAAATCCATTAGGCAAGAAAGAGAAAGAGATGAAGAAAGAAACACAAATAATACTTCTGATCCCAGTCAGGAAGCACCTATCTGGGCTCAAGATCACTATTGTGGTCAGGATTAGGGAGCTTTTCCTCTCTCTACCCCCCTCCCCCATTTGCTCTGCTCAGACCACATCTATGATGTCTAATTCACCTCTGAAGACCATATTTTGGGAAGGACTTTTAAAAATGGGGTATCTAGTGTAGAGTGAGCAGAATTGGGCAAAGGCTTTGAGAGCATGTTATGTGAGGTTTAGATGAAAGAAAGGAAAGAGTCATGGAAATACGTGAGAGATCTCCAAGTATTTGAAGGGCTGTGACATCTAACTAAGTCTAGATGTATTTACTCCAGAGGGTAGCATAAGGAACAATTGATGAATTATCAAAAAGACAAACATGAAGTGACCAATTTAAGAAGGATTTAAGAACCTACTATGTGCCAAACACTATGCTAAGTGCTGCTGATGTAGAGAAAAGTTTATATTTGAATGGGGGAGATAACATGGAAACATTTCAACAAAATCTGTATGGGATAAATTGGAGATCATTAACAGAGAGAAGACACTAGCGTTAAAGAGAATCTGGAAAAGTTGTTTTTATTTTTTGATTTGTTTTGGTTTTTTAAAAGGTAGAGTTTTAGCTGGGATTTAAAAGAAGTCAGGGAATGCAAGAGACAGAGGTGAGGAGCACAAACAGTTTATGCATGGAGGCCAGCCAATGAAAATGCTTTGGGTATGGAGCAGCTTGTGTAAAAGACATCAAGAGGGCTGACTGATGTCATTGGATTATAGAGAACATGAGGGTAAGCATATGATCTTTAGTCAAGACAAACTTCCTGACAATTAGAGCTACCAAAAGTTGGAATGGATAGCTGCAGGAGACAGTGGCCATTATAATTGGAGATGACACATTGGAGGGAGTGCTAGCCAAGGAATGTTTTTGTCTGGAAGTCATAAGGTTGGCGAATTCTACAACTGAGCAGTCTCTTGATAGATCCTTTCCAGAAACAACGGCAGGTATTAGTAGACTCTGGTTCCCAGTGCCAGTGACCTAGGGTGGCTAGATAGAGTGGATCATTACCAGCTGTATGAGCACGTATCCTGACATAGTTCTATTTATGGCATCCAAATGAGGAAAATATCTGGGCTCGAGCATGCAAGGTTCTGATAGAGTGATCCAGGACAACCTATTAAGACTATTGGAAAAATCATTCTGAACATTCTCATTTTCCACATTTCTCTTCATACTCTCCCTCCCTCTCATTAATTGTAGAAAAGTAGAGTATTTTTGATTGCAAAGGATGATGTATACCATGGGGAATAATGCAAAGAACGCTTGATATGGAGATACACAACCTAGATTCAAATACTAACCTTAATTCCTTCCCATCTAGATGATTTTAAGTAAATTACATCTCCTCTTTTTGCCTTAATTTTTCATTTGGCAGAATGTATGGATTAAATTGGGTGATCTCTAAGGTTCTTTGCCCCACTACATCTCTTGATTCTGATATGAGATTGGGAGTTGTGGGATATTATTCTCAAGAATAACACTTAGGACTCCAAATAAATGATCTAAAATGTCCATTTTTCTTCTTTCTTGCTCTGATTTATTCTCATTTCTTCTGGATGTCTTCAAATGTCATCAATTCCATTATTTTGACTATGAATTGTTTTTTTTTTCTTTCTTTTTTTTTTTGATAACTACATGAATCCTTTTTTCCCTTTCCTCTCTGTCAGCTTTCTCTTGCTGGTTTCAGTTAAACCTCCTGCTATCTGTCTGCTATTCTTTTCTTTACTCTACAAAAGCCCTTATTCCCCCCTGATGGATTCTTTTACTTCCATCATTCTTTTTTTCCCTTGGACCAGCTCAGTCTTAACCTCTTTCTCTTCTCACATATATGCTCTGAAAAGGAAGAAGAACTCAGAAGGCTCAAAATGCTGATTGTTTCAGTGAGAGAAGTTTAAAAAAATCGGCGACAAAAAGAGGCAGAAAATGTGGTCAGGCCAAGTATCTGCATTCCTTTGACAGAATTGTGACTTTTCTTTTTCTTTCTTTCTTTTTTTTTCGGTGTGACTTAGCAGCTGCAACTGAATCCTGTGTGTTCAAACTTGGAGAATTTTATGCCGGAAGCAAGAAATAATAAATCCTTGGAGTACAAGATAGTTGTCAACAAACTGTGAAAGACATATTAGCAAGGTCATTTACATGGGAGAGAAAGAAATCTTAGCATAATTGTGTAGTACTTCTGCTCAGTTCTGTGCAATCAGAAAATTAATTATTCATGGCTTTGATTTTATGTTTCTCTTCCCTTCCCTTCTCTCCCCTTCCCTCTCCTTCATTTTCATTTCCATCTTTTCCTTGCTCTTCCCTTCCTTTCCTTTCCTTTCCCTCCTTTTCTATCTCCTCCCCTCCCTTTCCCTTCTCTCTTCCCTTCTCTCTGCCTGTATCTCTGTCTCTCTCCCTCTTTCACTCTCTCTGTCTCTTTATGTCTGTCTTTGTCTCTTTGTCTGTGTCCATTTCTCTCTGTCTCTGTCTCTCTTCTCTGTCTCTTTTTCTCTATCTGTCTCCCTTTTTCTCTGTCTCTGTCTCTCTCCTTTTCTCTGTCTCTCTCTCTCCCCCCCATATGTCTCTATCTCTCTATTTCTGTCTCTGTCTGTCTGTCTGTGTTTCTCTATCTCATATATATATATATATATATATATATATATATATATATATATATATATATATATATATATATATATATATATATACAGGTTAAACTGTTCACCCAGGGAGGCACACTTAAACTTGTGGACACTGAGTCTATCAATAGTTGTCTTGCCTCAGTTGCCTCTGCTTTTGCCAAACATCAATGTTTTGTCTGGAGAAGGTCCATCCATGGGCCGTCCATAAGTCTGCCCCACGCAATGCTTTTGTTGCCCTCACCTCTCTCCTCTTTCTTGCCTTGGTGGTACACCTTGCAGGGACATACCCATAGATGATATGGTTGTTGCCTATACTGCCTGAGCTAAATTAGCTGGGGAGGTTCCCAAAGCAAGGTGGAAGAGGAGGGCTATTTGGTTGCCTACTATGCTGTAGGTCTGTAAAGCCTTTGTGCTGACTTTATTGGATTCAAGTGAAACCTGGATGGTTCATCAGCATCATAGCAGAAAATGGAGTTTTCACATAATTGCCTAAGAGTGGGTTTGGATTCAGCATCAGATCAAAAAAGTAAAAAAACAAACAAACAAACAAAACAAAAAACAAAAAACAAAAACAAAACAAAATAAAAAACAAACAAACAAACAAAAAAGACACATCTCTGCCTGACTCCTTGATTCCAACCCTTCACTCCCTTCACAGACTCTAGTAAGGATCAAAAGAGCTTCCTGTAATTATTAATGAGTTAATCAGTGAATAAAGATTTCTTAGTTATTTACTATGCACCAGGCATTGTGCTAAGTGCTAGAGCAAAAAAGGAAGACCATTCCTCATGTCAGGGAGCTCACAACATCTGGAAATGACTTTCTAGTTATATTATTTTGGGAAATGGGACCCAAGGTGGCCAGAACTCCTGAAGCAAGGAATCCCCGAGATTGCTATCAAAGTCAATGAATGTCCAGGGAGTCGCCCACTGATGACCACAACAACAACATTTGTCACAGCTAAAATAGGACAACAAAAATAGGGCAGTGTCATCTTTTATTTTTTTGGCTTCAATCTGTGTCAGACACAGTCAACTCTTCCTCTGGGTATGGATAGCATTTCTCATAAGTTTCTCAGTGTAGTCGGAGATCATTGTACCTCTGAGGATAGCCAAGTCATTTACAGTTGGTCATCCCAAGCATCGCTATTACTTTCTACACAGTACATTTCACTTTGAGTTCATGAAGGACTTTCCAGGTTTTTTTTTCTGAGAGCCATGATGTCATTTTCAGAAGATTTTAGAATCTAATTGTTCTGGTCACATGTCTCTCTCCTAACTATCAGTATCCCTGAGATGTATATGCCCCAGCCACATGGATTCCTGGTGTATTCCTTTCCATATGATGGCTGGTTTTTTGTCCACTATGTCTATACTCTTCTTGAATGTCCCCTGGACCTTGGTGTTCTTTGAGTGCGAGCCTTTGCCATTGGTGGAATGGCAGTCTTTGGGACAATGTATCCCTTTATGCTTAAGGGACTTTTTCATGTCATATTATTTGCTAAGTTGCTTGATTCAATGTTTTTGTTTGAACTGTGTCATCTGGCTATCTGGTAAAATTGCACACATTAGTGGCGACTCATGAGTCAAGTTTTCGAGTGAATGCTGATCCATAGCGTGCCTTAAACTCTAGTTGGACTTATATGGAGGCCCACAAGCATTTCAGGAGATAAACTAATTAAATATTCTCTGCAATTGTCAGAATTAGCGAACATAAAGAAGGAAAAACATCAATCTAATGAAAAATTTCTCTAATGCACAATTTCTCTAATAAACAATAGATTTATGCAGAGAAAATTCTTCTTTGATACTAGTGTGAAGGATCACTGTTGACTTACACAGTCATTACAGTTATTTTAGTCAGGTCTGATTCTTCCTGACCCCATTTGGGGATTTCTTGGCAAAGATGTCTCCTGGAGCTTGGTGTTCTTTGAGTGTGAGCCTTTGCCACCGGTTGAATGGCAGCCTGTGGGACAATGTATCCCTTTATGCTTAAGGGATCTCTTTATGTCAAATTATTTCCTTCTCCAGTTCATTTTCAGATGAGTAAACTGAGGTAAATAGAAATAAATGACTTACTCAAAGTCACACAACTGTCTAACACACTCTCCACTGTATCACTTAGCTGCCCCTATGTCTTTCATTTATAAGTAGAACTTAACACTATTTGCATATTCCACACAAATGAGAATCTGCTAACCCTAAATGCTGTGTCTCTTTATTCACTTACAGGTTTCCTATCTGTGGGTTCTCTCTTTCTTACTAAAATGCAATGATCAGTAGAATGAGTCAATCTTTCTGTGTTTCAGGACCTGTTTGATATGCTAATTTTTTGAAGTGAGTGTCATGCATGTGTCCCAGCTCAGTCTTCTGTGGAAAGAGCAGAGGCTGAGATGTTTAAAGGTCTTTTCTCTGAATTTGAGAAAATGTGAGTGATTTTTAGCTAGCAGAAGATTTGAAAAAATTGACAGCTCCTCACCCATCCTTCCCAAATTCACCAGTGGACAACCTGGAATCTCATGGTTTCTGCTCCCTGATCTCATGACCCATTTGCTTAAAATACATATTTGTTGCCCAGCTCAATCATAGAATAATGGGTAGGATTGACAGGATTCAAGGGGATTTTAGAGACCTTGGTGTTCAATTCTTTTATTGCTAAATAGTTTGCCCATGGTCAGAGATCTAAGGTGGGATTTGAAGTCCACGCTTTCTGATTCAACATTGAGCATACTATCCACTATCCACCACCTATGATATAAAAGTTACTCAAAATGGACTATCAGAATTAAAGAGATGAAAAATAAATATGTCTAGTTTTAAAGGAAACCAAGCAGGACCTATTGAAAGTTAAAGAGTCGGTGTCAGAGAAATCTGATATATCCCATATCCCTTTGGTAGCAGAGCACCACATCTGGTGTTTGGGGGCTATTGATTAGAACTAATACCAATGTCTGTTCTGAAAGGGGAAAAGGGAAATCAAACTCTTTTATTAAGTGTATAAGGTGACCCGTGTGATGTTGGATAAATCATATGACATTTCAGAAGCTAATTTGCTCTTCTGTAAACTAGCAATGGTAATACCTACATTATCACAGGACTGATGTGAGGTTCAAAGACAAAAACTCTATGTGTCTGCTCAGTTATGTTATTTGCCAGTTAGAGTATGACTCTAAGCTTCTTTCTATTTCTAAAATTCAGATTGGTTTTCATACAAGTCTTTATGACAATTCCCCACTGCTGTATCTTTCCTCATGTTGTCCCCAAGGCATAGAGTTCTCTTCTTCCTCCTCTTTCTCCTCTTCTTCTTTCTAAATCCTTCTCATCCACCAAGATCAAGACCAAGTCAAGAAATCTTCCAGGCCACAGAAATATCTCCCTTTTATTATTATTTACATCATTATAATCTCTCTCAATGGCTTCATTATCCATAGTCACATGTGAGATTTTTTTATTGAAATTTTTTATTTTCAAAACATATGCAAGGATAATTTTTCACTACTGTTCCAAATTTCCTCTCACTTCTCCCATCCCCTCTCCTAGATGGCAAATAATCCAATATATGTTATTAAAGTATATGTTAAATACAATAACATATAAGATTTTTAATAAATGTTAAATAGTATTTACATTTAACCCAATATATGTTCAACATGGTGAAAATAACATATAAGATTTTTTTTCTTTTTTTAAATTATAGCTTTTTATATACAAAACATATACATGGGTAATTTTTCAATATTGACCCTTGCAAAACCTTCTGTTCCAACTTTTTCCCTCCTTCCCTCCACTCCCTCCCCTAGATGGCAGGTGTCCAATACATGTTAAATCTGTTAAAGTAATTGTTAAATACAATAACATATAAGATTTTTAATAAAAATGAGTATGTAGGTAAAAATGTTGAGTTATTTTTGTGTGACTGTTCAAGTTATGTTTATAGATATATTTATAGATAGACATCTCCTGTCTGCCTCATTGTTTTAGAAAGTTACTTGGAGACTTTAAGAAGGTAATGAATTTGACCATGGCCAAGGTCTTCCAGAGAAGTAGGCTGGGAATCTATGTTTACCTGGTTCCAAGATCGGCCTGCTATCAATCCTCCATCTTATAAATCATATAAAATTATAATCCTCTAAAACTAAACCGACTAACCTCCCCCACCATAACAACAATGAACCCTAACTCTCCAAACCACATTATTTAGGCTTCCTAATTTGTTCTCCCTTTGGATTTTCAATATTTTCACTCCATCAGCTTCTACTAGTGAGCTAGCTAACTACTTTAGAACCACTTTGAATTTTCTCACCATCCATCTCTTCTTTAGCATTCCTTTCTTCCGCCCCTCTGTTTTCTGCCTTGCTGGACCAAGAAAAGCTGGTTTCCAGAGTAAGAAGGCCACTAGATAGAAAAAGATTGTCATAAATTGCATGGGCAGTTAACACAGCCCAGGCAGAAAAATAACATCAAGGGAGTGAAATAGCAAAAAGGACCGCCTGTGTTCCCGGAGATGGATATGGAAAAAAATGATTGGGAATGGAGCCAATTCATACGTTCACTTCATATCATTACCCTGGTCTGAGAAGCACCCTCACTTCCCCCTTTTAAAAGTGTGTGTGGACATCCTAGGATAACCCAGCAATAAAGGAGAGTTTTTAAAAGGACTCATGAGCATCTGCTATTGATTAAAAAGTCAGTGATGTGTTAGCACTAGTGTGTAATAGTAAGGGAACTATTATTTGCCTGTCCATGCGAAGCAATGTATGGATAGTTGATTAAAAAGAACATGGAAATCAGTGACATAAATTCAGTTTTCCATTGCTCACGTTGTTTGTGCCTAGAAATTACATTTCCTGGGTTATTTTATATATACAGTATATTTAATGGAGAAGCAGGACAGCTCACTTAGCAGCCTATAAGCTCCCTGAGACTCTGGCAGTTTTGAATTCCCAATACCTGCCTCCAGGTCTTGTATATAGGATAAATTCAGTAAATATTTGAGTGATTGTGCCTTTAGCTGCTATGTTGACATCTCAGACACTGATCCAGCTGTAAAGAAGGCTGAGGAACATTTTCTAGTTTTCTTGATGGCCACAATCCACTGAAATGGGGGCTCAGCTCATCGCAGTTGACTTCAGAGCCTTTAGGAGGACAAGCTGAATTAGCATTATTCGGAGCAGTGGTGACCTCCTCCACTGAGGACAGAGACTGAATATGCACTGAAATATCCACTGAAAAAACTCAAAGAGTATCTTATTGCCTCTAAGTCAAACCCTTCCAGTTGGCACACTGAGCCTTTTGTGCTCTGGCTGGGTCCACATTTTCCAGGCTGATTGTACACTACTCTTATCCCACTCCCAGCCCTCACCTACTCCCCACTGTAAGGCAACTGGCCTTCATGCCCTTTCCCATAAATAGTATTCCCTCTACTGTGTATGTGACTTTGTAAAGGTGACCCCTCCCCATTTCTGGAATGCTCTTTCCCCTTTTGGAACCCTTCAAGGTTCAGTGTTGATACCACTATCTCCCCAGATGTCAGTGCTTTCCCTAACCCCCACCAAGTGCTCTCTCTCTCTCTTTCTGTCTCTGTCTCTATCACTCTGTTTCTGCCTTTCTCTGTCTCTGTCTGTGTCTGTCTCTTTCTTGTTCTCACTCTCTCTGTCTCTGTCTTTCTCTCTCTCTGTCTCTCTCTCACTCTCTCTGTCTTTATCTGTCTCTGTCTCCCTCTCCCTCTCTCTTCACTCCCTCCTTTATCGCCTCTCCCTTCCCTTTTCTCTGTCTCTCTCTTTCTCTTTCTGTCTTTTTGTTTCTGTCTCTGTCTCTCTGTTTCTGTCTCTGTCTCTCTGTCTTTCTCCCTCTCTCTGTCTTTCTCCCTCTCTCTGTCTCTGTCTGTGTCTGTCTCTTTCTTGTTCTCACTCTCTCTGTCTCTGTCTCTTTCTTTCTCTCTGTCTCTCTCTCACTCTCTCTGTCTTTATCTGTCTCTGTCTCCCTCTCCCTCTCTCTTCACTCCCTCCTTTATCCCCTCTCCCTTCCCTTTTCTCTGTCTCTCTCTTTCTCTTTCTGTCTTTTTGTTTCTGTCTCTGTCTCTCTGTCTTTCTCCCTCTGTCTCTCTGTCTTTCTCCCTCTCTCTGTCTTTCTCCCTCTCTCTGTCTCTGTCTCTTTGTCTCTCTCTGTCTCTGTTTCTGTCTCTGTCTCTATACACTCACTCACACACAACTAAATAGCCAATGAAGCTTGGGGCCTTTTGCATGTGGTTGCATTTGTGGAGGGAAATGTGATGACGCCTAATCGTCTGAGAGAACATGTCTAGCACACCCAATAAAAGAGGTCAATCAGTTCCAGCGTTTCTTGAGAGGAACCTTTTATGGCCTCACAAATTCTTCAGAGAAGACTCCTAGAGGGAAATAAAGGCTTTTTGAACTGCAGCCATATAGGGGAAGCGAGCTCCTCAGTGTGCCTCTGATCACCAGTTTGGCTCCCTAGAAGCTACAGAGAAAAAGCTCTTTGGGTCAGATTAGGCCCTGTTGGTTTGTGCTGAGTTCCTAAGTGACTCTGTCACACTGCTCACACTATTATTTTTCCCTTTTCTCCTCAAACCCATAATGCCATCCTTCCTCTTCTTCCTCAACAGATAATGCCACTGTATATTACACTGAAAACCTGGAGACCATGTTGGGAAGTCCTTTGCATACCTCTTTCTATGTTCCTGACTCATTTCTACCTAGAGAACTTATTCACGATTGTGGATTTTCTGGTACATTCTGGCCAGTATAACTTTTCTGATTTCCACTGGCTGTTTTCTTAGATAAATGAGTTTTATATTATTTGTTACTAATAATGATCTTTTGTGTAACCAGCAGTTGGTGCCAAGGGGCTGAGGGAGCTTTTGTAAGCTTGGGGTAATTAGGAGATTGAAGTAGCTCAGAAGAAACGTGATACATACAAAGTTAGAGAATCCACCCTAAATGTTCCTATGGATTATTTGTGCCCAATCTGTGACAGAACAGAACAGAAAGAAGGAAAGAAAGAAGGAAAGAAAGAAAGAAAGAAAGAAAGAAAGAAAGAAAGAAAGAAAGAAAGAAAGAAAGAAAGAAAGAAAGAAAGAAAGAAAGAAGGAAAGAAAGAAGGAAAGAAAGAAGGAAAGAAAGAAAGAAAGAAAGAAAGAAAGAAAGAAAAAAAGAAAGAAAGAAAGAAAGAAAAAAAGAAAGAAAAAAAGAAAGAAAAAAGAAAGTTTTTTCTCTCTCTTTCTCTCTCTCTCTTTCTTTCTCTCTCTTTCTTTCTCTCTCTCTCTCTTTCTTTCTCTCTTCTTTCTTTCTCTCTCTCTTTCTTTCTCTTTCTCTTTTTTTCCTATCTTTCTTCCCAAGAATAAGGAAGAATTTGTATAGAAGCAATTGGATTAATAAATTTTGGCACAGGAACTGAACTATTATAATATATCCGCAGAGAGCATCATTGTTCCAGGCCTAATAATTGGCTGACTGCAAGGGTGCTACTCTGGCCTTATAGTCTACAAATAGCAACTGAAATAAGAATGCAGAGGATGAAGGAGCAGACTTGCCATTGAAATATATACATTTCATCCCTTGTATTCTATGCTTTTTATATTAGACTTATGTGACACTTAAAAATGGTAAAGTATAAACTATATTTAGAATTAGAAAATTGTGCATATGTAGTCTGATCCCAAATGAATTGTATAGTCTGTGAACTCTCCACTAACGTCCACTTCCAAAGCTTCATAATGATATAAAGACAACTCCAGGTTCTTAAAAATTAACTGTCCCAGTGAAAAACAAATTCTTCGTTTTACCAGTATGAAATAATTATAAATATAGGGCAAATGATGAAGGATTGTATCTATTGTTCAAGGGCAAAGTTAGTGAAAATTGAGATGTTATGAAATATTACTCCTATCTTTCATCACATAACTCTTGAAGACCATTGATCAAATCATAGAGAGGTAGAGATAATCTAAAAGAAATCATTTTCTGTGCCAAAAAAATCTCCCTGATCTTTAAGAAGCCTGGAAAGAGGCACACTAATCAAAAATGTCCAACTTCTGTGACTAAAGTATTCAAGAATTTATGAATCCTGGATGACATTAGTCATTTCTAGGGAATCTTTACTAGAATAAACTATTCTTTGTTACTAGTGGAGTTTATCAATGGAAAGGTATCATGAAAAAGGGGACAAAGAGCTAGCCTCAAAACTAGGGAGACCTGAGTCTAAATCCTTTGACCGGCTGGCTATATGGTCCCATGCAAAGTACTTCATCTCTCAATTATATTATTGACTCTGAGATCAGTTTTGGGGCTATATGTCCCATTTCAAAAGGATATTTCTGCAACAAAGAGCAAATGAATTTTAGTGACTTTTCTAGTATCGTTTGATCTCCCCCTCTCCCCAGAATAGTTGAGTCAATTCCAAAATTCAATAACAGGATGTTAGTATGACTATTTTCCTACATTTTACTTTTTCACTTTTGCCATCTTTGTAAATCTGATGACTAAGAGATCAAATGCCAGAATTGTCTTAATTTTAATTTTTCTTTTTCCCCCTTCTTAAATAATAAAAAAATCATCCCAGTTATATTTATTTTTCCCTAGTAAAAATATTTATTTTTAGAGTTGTAAGGAACATTAGGGATTATGTAACCCAGCTTATTATTATTATTATTATTATTATTATTATTATTGCCCATCTTTCTGTAAACCGAAGGATTTCATGCCTGTATGGATTTTTGCTATGGTAGTCCCTGATTTGAACTCTACAGAATTGTCTGTTTTATAGTTCTTGTACCAATCCATAAGTCAGTAAATCAACAGGTATTATTAAACTATATGGCATGCAGATTGTGGTGGTATGAAGACAAAAAAAGGGCCCACTGTGGAACACTGAGCTGGGCCTGAGGAGACTGGGACTTTGTCCAATGCTTCCCACTAACTTGCCAAATGACCTTGGGCAAGTACCTCTACATCACAAAATGAAAGCGAGGGATGATCTCTCTTGTGGAATATTGGAAAGATTTTGGTGTTTAGACAATGCCAGTTTTAATTGTGGCTCTGGCAGTTACTACCTATATAAGCTTTCAAATCCTTGTTTGGATAACCTTGGATAAGACACTTCATCTTAGGGTTTTAGTGTCCTCATCTATAAAATGACAATTGGGTCATTTTTTTCCCAAAAATTATACTACTTTTTGGGGCAGCTAGATGGTGCAGCGAATAGAGCACCAATCCTGAAGTCAGGAAAACCTGAGTTCAAATCTGGTCTCAGACACTTAAGACTTCCTAGCTGTGTGACCCTGGGCAAGTCACTTAATCCCAATTGCCTCAGGAAAAAAAAAAAAGAAAGAATTATACTACTTTGTGCTTGTGTGACCATATGAATTCAATAAAATCCAACAAACATTTATTACATAATAAAAAGGTTCAAAGAAGTTGTTCTTCCAATCTGCAATTTTGCTTTTGAAAAAAAAAATCAATTTTATTTTCTGTTTGAAAAGCCTGGGCTGGTATTCAATTTCCAACTTAATTGATGCTTTGATTTGCTTTCCCGGGCTACATAGTAACTTTTCCCAAGAGGAATAATGTTGAAAATAATTCTTATTGGCATGATTTATTCATCAATTCCTTCTATGTTGAGAGGAGGAAAAATCTGGACATTTGAGTAGGGAAAAGAAAGATCAATATGAATTCTAAAGAACCAAAAATCAAATGCTTGGAGTTTGAAGAATAGCTCCTATTGAGGTTTGCAAAACATTTTGAAAGTATGAGCTCATTTGATTGTTTTAACTAATTGATGAATTAACAGTAAAAGTGTCTCTAGCCACATTTTACAAATGGGGAAGCTGTATGACCATACTGGAAAAGGCATGCTCATGTTTCCCTGACAGTGAATGTTAGAGACAGGATTTGACCTCAGTTCTTTCCTATCTCCAGAATCCTTAGCATAATATCACATTGCCTCACTCTTCATTCATTTATCTTTTCATTCATTTATGTGTTCATTCATTCATCCAAACACTACTATCTTTGCTGTTCTGGATGCTGCAGATAAAAATAAAATCAATAATATTCCCCACCCTCAAGGAAATTAAAACAAAGATGACATAGTATTAAGTGTGTACATTTAAGTGAATATTAAATTAAATACAAGGTGTTTTAGGAGAAAGATAATTGATAATTGAGGGTATCAGAGAAAGTTTTTATGAAAAAGATGGTTCTTTTAAAAATTATTTTTATTCTTCATATTCATTTATTCTTTTTAAAAAAGAATATTTATTTAAAACTAAATACAAAATTAGAAAAAAATAGAAGAAAGATAGAAAAGGAAAATAGAAACAAGACAAACGAAATATTGTCACGGGTCTAGTAGGACATCAGGAAAGATAAAAAATATGTAACAAATTTCTTTTTCTTTTTTTTATTAATTTTATAATTATAAAAAAATTTTGACAGGACATATGCATGAGTAATTTTTTAATAACATTATCCCTTGTATTCATTTTTCCAAATTTTCCTCTCCCTCCCCTAGATAACAGGCAATCCCATACATTTTACATGTGTTACAGTATAACCTAGATACAATATATGTGTGTAAATCCAATTTTCTTGTTGCACGTTAAGTATTGGATTCTGAAGGTATAAGTAACCTGGGTAGATAGACAGTAGTGCTAACAGTTTACATTCAGTTCTCAGTGTTCCTTCTTTGGGTGTAGTTGTTTCTGTCCATCATTGATCAACTAGAAGTGAGTTGGGTCTTCTAACAAATTTCTTTTTCAAGAAGCACACATAATAATGGAGAAATTATATTCACAACTCTCCATGTTTTCTTTGCTTTCTTATAGGTGATTCTTTTTTTCTTTGCTCAAAAGCTAGTTTTTGAATTAAGTCTTAAGAGAGGCAAAAACTTTGAGTTGGAAGGTGAGACAAGATGATTTCCAGGCATGCTATACAAAGACCAGGCCAGAATTATAGCAGGGGGGAGATGGGATGTCAGGTACGAGCTGAAAAGAGAAGGATAATTTCATGGGATCATAGAGATCAGGAGAAGAAATATTCACGGAGCCTGGAAAGATAAATCAGGATCAAGTTGTAAAGGATTTTAAAATTAAAAAGAGAAATTTCTGTTTTATTCTGAAAACAACAGGAAGCCACTGAAGTTTGTTGAGTAGGGAGCTCATATGCTCAGATCTGTCTTTAACATAAGATGGTCTTCTCATCTTATATTCAAAGGAATTAAGATAGAAACATTCTTGGGACAAGTTTCTAACCTCCAATTATTCTTTTATCTCTAATATTATTGCATAGGGAATAAAAGAATTGGTTTTTGAAGTTAAATAAAAGTATTGGGACATGAGCCAATCCCTGAAAGCAACCTTAGGACAAACAGCTGGGCAATGGCATAAGATGTACTTCATCTTGTTCCTACATATTTTTCATATTTATTATTTGATATGTTCTTATTATGTAATTTGTACTATTATATGTCATTTAAACCAGAGAGAAATATATGGAATAGTATATAGAGGGCCAGCCATGGATCCAAGGAGCCCTGGGTTCAAATTTCCCCCCGAAAAACCTAAACGCTATATGAAATTTGTGGAGTCCTCTTACTGCTTCCAAAATTATAAATTACTGAGAAGCCTTTATTGGTAAAATGAATTTCTCCTCATGGGAGCTCCCTATACCCGTGAAATCACAGGTCCAGACTCTCAGTATAATTGTATTATTTTATATAATTTAATAATGATAATGATGGTAATAATGCTGTTGCTGCTGTTGCTAATATTGCTGCTAAGTTGATCAGGGGACCTAATTAGGGTTATCTTTTATCCTCTTCAGGTATCTGTTTAAACTCCCTAAGTAGGATCATGGAAGATCAGATGGTTGCATTGAGATTCAAGTAAAAACCCAAACTGAAAATTCTTTGGCAACTTTAAAGCACTAAATGATTGTAATTTGTTACCATTATTTTTATTAGTTATTATCATAAAAGGTAAGTGTAGCTAGGTAGTGCAGTGGATAGGAGACTGGGCCTGGAGTTCAAATCTGGCTTCAGATAGTTACTAGCTTTCTGAGCTTGGGCAAGTCACTTTACCCTATTTACCTCAGTTTCCTCATCTGTGAAATGAGCTGGAAAAGGAAATGGCCCATCAC
>NC_133619.1:13091632-13101632 GCF_048593235.1 Sminthopsis crassicaudata | reverse complement strand
GTTAACTCAGATTGCAATAATTTCAGTTTACCATTATGTTGTTTATTAATATTGTGCTTCTTCTGGATCTAAAATATAACTTCTTTTGGTTTTGTATATCCTAATATCTAGCATAATATTAGACACAATGAATATTTATGAATTAATTGAAAGTAAGAAAGTAAACAAAATTTTGGGTGCATATTTATTTGTTAAGTGAGTGCTATCCCTTTTAGCAGAACTCATCCATGTATGAACTCAGATGCTAAACAAAATATATATTCATTAAAGGAAGTTGGTAGGAACTCTATATCTGGTAATGGTTAGGATTACCCTACATTTTCTTTTAAAATACTGTACACTTGGAGTTAGAAGCAGCCTGAGTGACTCATTAATGCATTTTAGTTTTCCATATTCCCATCATTTCCTGATATATTCACTCAATGGTAAGCGTATTCCATTTGTCTATTGAATTCTTCCCTATAATAAAGAAAAACAACAACAACAACAACAAACAGTTCTACAAATCTGAATAGTAAAGCTACCTCATCTAAGATCGTATGCACTATTATGCTCTGGTAGGCTACCACTTCTCTTCTAAGAGGAATGGAAGAAATTCCATCCCAGGTTCTCTGGTTCCAAGATTGGTCACTTCAATTCATCTGATTTCAGCTGCTTTCCAGTGGCGTTTTCCTTTCCATTACTGTAGTCATCATCAATATTTTTCTCCTGCTTTTGTTTTCCTGAATTTATTTCAATTCATGTAAATCTCTCTATATCTCCCTGAATTCCTCATATTCATCATTTCTTACTATGCAATAATAACCCTTTCAATTTAGACACATAAACTATTCAGGTATCACACAATCAGTGGGTCCCCATTTTACTTCCAGGTTTTTGCTACTATAAATCATACTACAAATATTTATTAAATTAAATATTTATTAAATTCCTGCTCTCTGGCAGGCACTATGCTAGGGATACAGGCCATAAAATGAAATGGTACCTGACTGCAAAAGAAGCTTATTCGATTTTACCTTTTTTTAAAAATCTTTTTCTGGAACTTTTCTTTGTCTTTAATCTCTTTGGGGGACACTTTTGTTCCTTTTCCATGTAATTTTAAATTATCTTCGGCAATTGTTGCACAGATTCACAACTCTGCTAACAGCGTATGAGTGTCCTGTCTTCCCACAGTACTCTAACATTGACCATTTCTGTGCTTGGTCATCTCTGCCAATCAGATTTGTGTGGAATAAATTGAAGAAGATTAAATTGTATGGTTTTCAAAGGCAATTTAGTCTTATTGAATAATCTTATTGAAGAATAAACTCTTTGGGTTTAGTACAATATCTTACAAGTCAACGACATTTGTTGAAGACCCACTATGTGCTATGGGCAGCTAGGTAGTTGCAGTGGATAAAGCACCTGATCCCAAATCAGGAAGACTCATGATCTAGAAATTATCAAGAAAAGGAAATGGTAAACTACTCCAGGATTGTTGCCAAGAAAACTCTAAATAAGGTCATGATGAATCAGACATGACTTAAATGACTGAATAATTACAATACTCTGTGCTAGGCATTGGGTTAAACATTAGAATCAAAAGCAACAGAAAAAGCAAAAACAAAATCTTTGCCCTCTAGAATACACTCTAATCTGGAAAACAATGCGTACAACTCTACAAACAAGATATAGAGAGGAGAAAATGGAGATAATCTCAGAGAAGGGGCCCTTGTGATAACACTAGGTATTTAATACCTATTTTTCATTGGTGTTGATGGTGATATTGACAACATACTAAGGCTTGAGGTTTCCAAGTCCACTGATATGGCCTTATCCATAAATCTTGAGAGTTAAGTCATACATGGATGTATACACATATCCATCATCATTTCCTATTCTATTGTCCTTGAATTTTTTTGCAATTTGCAATCATAAAATCTTGGAATTGGAACTGAAATGGAATAAGGAAGGAAATTTGCATTTAGACACCATCTGGTCCAGCTTCTATAAAGGCTAAAAGAGAGATTGAAAAGTAAAGTTAAAGCCTTCAGCTGTAAAATGGACATTTGGGTGTTTTTGTGAGAAAATGACTCTCAGCTTTGTGACCATGGTCCTTGCAATACCACTTGAGATAATGCTTTTTGATAAAGACTTAAGTTTATTGGCTGATTAAAGGAGACACAGAGGTGGGAACTAATGGGCTAGCATCTAAAAAGAGAACCACCCGTCTTTTATGCCTGGAACTCCGGGAGTAGTAACAGCCAAGCCGATAGGGATCCAAGTGTTGTACACCACAGAGGGGAGATATTATATACAGATCAATGGCCTGGAGAGTTTAAAGATTTGTCCAGGTCTCCCACTTAATGAGTGCTTGAGGCAAAATATGGGCTCCAAGGATAATGCTCTATATGTCGTATTGCCTAGCTACCTGGGATATAATTCAATTACTCCAAACACTAGCCTGGGAGACCTTTATCTCACTTTTTATTATATTAGGTATTGCCAGTTATTCCCCATCCATGTCTTTGCCAACACTCTGGAAATCCATCTAAAGGGCTTTTGTCCCTTTCTTCACTCAAACTTTTTACTTTATCATCTGATGACATGCAGTTGAGAGCAATAAAAACCAAACAAAAAACTTAAACAAACCAAAACAATAACAACAACAACAAACTAATGGTAAGAAGGACAGCTAGGTGGTGCAGTCTATGGAGTGCCAGGTCATGAGTCAAGAAGATTTATCCTTATTAAGTTCAAATCTGGACCCAAGCAGACTAGCTGTGGCATCCTGGACGAGTCACTTAACCCTGTTTGCCTCGGTTTTCCCATCCTTAAATCAGTTGGAAAAAGAAATGGCAAACACTTTAGTATCTTTGCCAAGAAAACCCCAAATGCAGTCACGAAGAGTCAGACACAAGCAAGCAAAAAAAAAAAAATCTGAACAATTACAAAATGATTAGAAACCAGTACTACAGGCAGACAGACTTTTGACCTGCGGTGATGGATTGTCCAATTCATTCCCTCCTACTTTATGACTGTAGTTTTTATGACTTGATAAATATAGCATTATTCCTATGTTGCATAACATTAGGTATTATATTACATCAACTCTCTAAGAAGAAACAACCTCATTATTTACTTGATCTGTCATAATGAGGGATCAACTCACACAGACCAGGTGATTATGTAACAAATACTTAAAAATAGGTATTAGCTAATTTTCTGCCCTCTCTCCCACCCCTGTTAATACATCTGAGGCACATAGTAGGTGCTGAATAAAATACTTATTGATGCATTGATGAGGTATGAATCATCATCCTCATCTCCACCTGAAAGAATCTCAAACTCTCTTCTAGACTTACCTAAATGAAGTTCATCCTTATGACAATATCTTTTCCCTCACCTCTCAAAAAAAGTGCTGGGGGGAGGGGAGAGACAAAGGAAAAAGGAAAAGAAAGGAAAAAAGAAATCTGGCAACTTAGCATTTGCTCTTCTGTATTTAACTTTTATTAGCTATACAATAGCATGTGAAGTCCTTTAAGAGCAGGGACTGTTTCCCCAGCACATAGTAGGTAGTTATTGAACATTTACTTAATCAACAGATGGCTGGCTAAAATTTAAAAAAAATTATAAAAGTCCATCGTAAATTCAAAACTTGTATTGGTAGGATTTCTTAGAATCACATCTCTAGTCTCATAAACTTCTTTTTTCTTCTTCTAAAAGAAAAAAAAAAGAGCCTGTGGATAACATGGGGAATGAATTCAAAATGTTTTTAAGACTTCTCAATTTGGCTCCATGGTGTATGACACTGAAGTAATGAAAATTGGATTTTCTTGCCATTTAATTAAACATTATCTTCTCCTTTCCCTTATGTAGTGCTAAATCCAATGAAATGGCATCTTTAAATAATAAAGGGGAGCATTGATGTTAGAAGCTTGTTGAACATTTCTTCAACTAACATAATAGTCTGGTAAATTCTAGGTCTTTCATACACTTAATCAGGGGAAATATTTGGAATGAGAGAATGAAGAAAGCCATTTAAAAACAAACACCTAACCCTAAAAGTATTTAAACATTTAACTGAAAATTGACTAAAAGTCTAGAAGATAATCATTCAACTCATCATCAGGCATCTATTAAGCACCTACTATGTGTTAGACACTGCTACAGATCTGAGCTCCAATTCAGCCTGAGACACTAGCTACGTGCCCTTAGGCAAATCACTTAACAAACAGTTTGCCTCAGTTTCCTCATCTATAAAATGGCAATAATAATAATGGAGTAACGAAGGAAATTTGCATTTAGACACCATCCTGGTCCAGCTTCTATAAAGGCTAAAAGAAAGGTTGAAAGGTAAAGGTAAAGCCTACAGCTGTAAAATGGACATTTGGGTATTTTTGTGAGAGAATGATTTTTAGGATTATTGTAAGGCTTAAATGAGATAATAATTATAAATCATTTATCATAGTGCCTGGCATAAAGTAGGTACCATATAAATGTTAATTATTATTATTATTTTTTATTATTATATAAAACAGTTTCTGCTTTTGAGGAACTTTTCTGCTGGAGGCACAATTTTAAGAAAAAATAAATGTGATTTCTTGGGGGTAGGGGTAGAGGCAGGTTGATTTTCATAAAATGAGTTATTTAATCAAGTATTTAATATCTTATTTATATATTTTCCTCTCAAAAGTTCTGGCTTAGTTGATTCTCAAACAAGCTCTTGGTTGCCTATAAAAATACATTGATGCTCAAAGACGATATTAAGTTGTTGGACATCTTCCTACTTTAGAACTGTTTTTACAGTATGTAATGGATTGGGGGATGCTGTTTCTGATTAGTTTAAACTAGATGAAGCCTGTAAAATTATTAATGCAAAATCAAACATTCAACAAATGACATATTTACTTTAGAAATGCTTAATGAGCAATACCCTTTCCATATTAGAATGTTATGAACTTGGAGGGGGAAATGCAGCATGATGGAATTTTCTAGTTAAGCAAGTTTTCTTTTTTCTTTTCTTTTCCTTATATTTTTCTGCCCTGAAGATTAACTCATTTTAAATCAATCTCAGATACCTGATCAAATACATTTGCGATTTTTGAAATCCATTGAGTGTTTCAATAGAAACTCTTACAGGAAAAAAACAAAACAAACATAAACACACACAAACACATTGCCATCATTAGAGTAAAACAGGCTTGAGGAGATCTGGCACCATTGTTAATGATATGTTAGATTAAAGAGAAAAAAACAAGTCAGAACAGTCATAGATCAAATCTAATTTAATTTGATTATCTATATTTCATAGAAAATATATGAAATTATATGGGTGATATGAAATTGATCCTGTCCCCTTCCCCTGAAATGTTTGTTAGAAGAGTTGTTTATAATTAAAGTCATGTAAAGTACGTTTAAATTTTTCTAAGTACCTTGGAATTTTTCATGATCCTATCTTAAATGTGTTAGCAAATCACAAACACTTTAATTGTCAAGACTGGGGGGGAAAGTCTGAGTTGGATCTGGCTTTCATTATGTGATCCATTAGGGCAGTTGGATCAACAATTGGCATTCCACATCATTGCTTTGATTGCTGGCTGGAGGCCCTTTCTACACAAGTGAGGTAGGAAGGTGAACAGTTGTTGAACTTGAATTTGATCATTATAGACAAGCCAACCATATGGTACAGAGGAGAAGAAGGGGATATGAGAGAGGATATTGAAAAGGGGGGGAAGGAATCCCTCTTTCTGACTCCATAAAATTAGAATTTTGTTTTTTTTTAATTTATCTTTCATTATCCCAACGGTACTTTGATTCTCCAGATGTGAAAGTAAAAGAAATTGTCTGTTTTTCTCCCTCCATCCTATTAAAATACTTTTAACAGTTTATCAGCAAGTAGGACTGTATCTCCTTTTAAAATCTGTAGGAATGTGGAGGGGGAAGGGAGATAAATACTAAGGATATAAATGCAATGTGAGCACTTTAGTAAAGGTGTGCTTTCTAGAAGAAAGAAAGCTAAATGGTGACTTGGCAATATGGAATTCACACCTGGGGGCCCAGAGTAATGAAATCCAGATGTGTTTTGAGCTAGCCTACTGCTAAGTCTGATTGGCAGGAATTGAGAAGACATGGGATTGAGTTTCGGCTCTGCCATTTTACAAGTCCTGTGACTTCTGACAATCAGTTTTGCTTTTCTGAGCCTTAGTTTTCATTTTTGGAAAAAATGGAGAAGATCTGTATAGTGTTTCTCTGATATTGACTGTTAGAAGACTCTCAGGTATGCTTATTGAAAAGCACAATCTCATAGAATACGGAGTTTAGTCCAAAAAGAGACTTAAAAATGAGTTATTCCAAATGTCTCATTTTATAAATTAAGAACTCAGGCTCAGGGAGTTGGAGGACTTGTCCAAAGGTCACAAAAGCTTATTCCAGAGGTAGGGTTAAAATGAACTCATTCTTTTCTTTTTCTCCTTCCTCCCTCCCTCCCTTCCTTTCCTTCCCTTCCTTTCCTTCCCTTCCTCCCTTCCTCCCTTCCTCCCCTTCCTTCCCTTCCCTTCCTTCCTTCCTTCCTTCCTCCCTTCCTCCCCTTCCTCCCTTCCTCCCTTCCTCCCTTCCTCCCTTCCTCCCTTCCTCCCTTCCTCCCTTCCTCCCTTCCTCCCTTCCTCCCTTCCTCCCTTCCTCCCTCCCTTCCTTCCTTCCTTCCTTCCTTCCTTCCTTCCTTCCTTCCTTCCTTCCTTCCTTCCTTCCTTCCTTCCTTCCTTCCTTCCTTCCTTCCTTCCTTCCTTCCTTCCTTCCTTTCCTTCCCTCCCTTCCTTCCTTCCTTTCCTTCCCTCCCTCCCTCCCTCCCTTCCTTCCTTCCTTCCTTCCTTCCTTCCTTCCTTCCTTCCTTCCTTCCTTCCTTCCTTCCTTCCTTCCTTCCTTCCTTCCTTCCTTCCTTCCTTCCTTCCTTCCTTCCTTCCTTCCTTCCTCTCTCCTTCCCTCCCTCCCTTCCTTCCTTCCTTCCTTCCTTCCCTCTCTCCTTCCCTCCCTCCCTTCCTTCTACCCTTCCTTCTTTCTTCCTACCCCTCCCTTCTTTCTTCCTACCCCTCCCTTCTTTCTTTCTTCTTTCTTTCTTTCTTTCTTTCTTTCTTTCTTTCTTTCTTTCTTTCTTTCTTTCTTTCTTTCTTTCTTTCTTTCTTTCTTTCTTTCTTTCTTTCTTTCTTTCTTTCTTTCTTTCTTTCTTTCTTTCTTTCTTTCTTCTTTCTTCCTTCCTTCCTTCCTTCCTTCCTTCCTTCCTTCCTTCCTTCCTTCCTTCCTTCCTTTCTTCTTTCTTTCTTTCTTTCTTTCTTTCTTTCTTCTTTCTTTCTTTCTTTCTTTCTTTCTTCTTTCTTTCTTTCTTTCTTTCTTTCTTTCTTTCTTTCTTTCTCTCTCTTTTTCTTTCTCTCTCTCACTTTCTCTCTTCCTTCCTTCCTTCCCTCCTTATATATTTATGTATTTAATTAATTTGTTTGTTTATCTATTATATTATAATTATTATAATTATCTATTATTGCTGATATTAAAACTAAACAATCAGCAGGGGCACAGAATCAGAGAGTTTGAGGAACCACAGAAGTTTTTTGCTTTAACTTGTACTTAAACAGGAATTCCCTTAAACATACACAAATTCTCTTTTGTGCTTCTGGTAGAGATCTTGTCTGAGAAGTGAACCTGATGCCTCTGGATGTGGCAAATGTCACCTTTGGACACCTCTGAGAGTGAAGAAGTTCTTTCTTGCAATGAACCCAAATCCCCATCTCTCCAATTCCCACTCACTGTTCCTAGTTCTGCCCTCCTGGACCACAGGGGACAATTTGAAACTCTCTCCCAGACAATGCTATTTCAGCTACCTGAAGATGACTCTCATGCTCTTGTCTTGCCCTCTCCTCCAAATGTCTTTTTTCTAGGCCACATACCCTTAATTCCTTAAACAAATTCTCAGCTCCTTAGATCTCTTCAAGCTCCTCCAGTCCCTTCACTAAACAGACCATTTCTCCTGGATGAACTCAATGTCTTTCCTAAAATATGGCTGAAAACATGGCTTGTGGCAGGAGGATGTTCTTCATCTTCTGAAATGATGGGACCTTTCTCACTAAAGTTATTTGCTATCTAATCTGGATGATAGAATTTTCCCAATCAGAATATAAATTATTGAGGGAAGGGTTTGTTTTTGCCTTTTTAAAAAAAATTCCAGCATTTTGTTCAATGCTCGACATGTAGTAATAAGTGCTTACTTAATAAATGCTAGGTTATTAAATGGTGCCCAGATCTGAACATAACAGTCAAGATATGGTCTGATCAGGGAGCGGGAGCTCCATCACTTCTTGTATCTGTACAATTATAAGAAAGAAGTGGCCAGCACACACCTCCAGGTGTAGAAAGAAGGAAAAAGAGATAGAAAAATAACTACTAAACGTAAGATGAAACATCTACTTGCCCACCCATTCCTAAAGTCTCAACTGAATAGAATGGAAAGATTATGACCCCATCTACTGGCAAGAGGAAATATGTTATAATGACAACAGTAATAATATTCATTATTATGACATTAATTCTGCTATCATTATCATTACTATGTTTTCACTGTCTATATTAAAAAGAATAATTCCATTACTTCAGCCTTTTTTGTTCCTGTCTTTTCTTCTCTAGGACAAAGCATTTATTGAAACTCCCAAACTATTATTATGGATCATTTTAATACAAAACAAAAACAAAAATCCCCTTCATCCCATCCCTACAAGATTTGTGCTTTACAGATAATATAAAGGACCCTTGATGGAGGCTGGAGCAGGGATTGAAGGCATTAGTTACTTAAACTTGTAAGCTTCTCTACTTCCCTCTCCTCAGGCCCATTATGTGAGCACAAATAGTTTAGGAGATAATGGGACAGCCCAATTCAGAAAGAATTGATGTCAAATGTCAACTGGACTCCCTTACACCCAAGAAACAATGATCATCACAGGTCAGCATTGACGTCAGCAGCACAGTACAGGGAGTTTTCTCTGCCTTTGCTTTATTTAAACTATAAATAGAGGATGCTGTGTTAGACTTCTACTTTTGACTACTCCAAATTAAATTGCCTGTCTCCAAAAAATAAAACTTATAGCCATTTCCTTGTTCTGCTTCTTATAAAGCCTTTTCCAAGCTCCTATCACAGCACACTGTCACTGGTGATACACATCTAAGACTTCCATGAAAAAATAAAAGAGAACTTTCAGCAAGTATCACCTTTTCTTCCTTAAATTTATTAGAAGTCTCTAAATGCAAGGTCTGCTTTTGGAAGCCATCAGTCTCACCCCTTGATCATATCCCATTGTGAAGGAAATTTTGAAATGCACAGAATTTGACAATTTCTTTGTGGAAAAGGTCTTCTTGCTCTTCTTCCTCACCCCCACCTTGCTACTCCATTCAACTGACATTTTCCTGAAAGGCAGGCTTTCTGTCATTCACTTAGAAAAAAAACAGGCTAGTTTTTCATCCCTCCGGTGGTGAAGCCCAGTAGGATTCCTGCTTGGCAGTTTTCAGCTTACACGGTCAAGATCAGGATTATTGCCAAAAGTGCAAATAACAAAATCCAAAGGTCCCAGGGGCCAGGAGCTTTTCAGGAGGGTCTGGTCAGGGGAGTAAACAGTAAAAGTAGAATCCTCAAATTATAGATGCTGCTTCTCCTCCTCAAAGAATAACTTTGTGTATATATTTATATATATATATATATTTATTATATAAATTATATAAATATATATTTAAATATATAATTATATATTTATATTTTTAAAGTCTTTTACAGCATACACACACATACACATATATGTACATATATATACATACATACACACACACACACACACACACACACACACACACACACATATATATATATATATATATATATATATATATATATATATATATATATATATATATATACATATACTGTAAAAGACTTTAAAATCCTTTGCATCCAACCCAGTATTTGGCATAAAGCAGGCACTCAATAAGT